>NC_050571.1:10092668-10265168 GCF_013265735.2 Oncorhynchus mykiss
TGTGAGTCTATACAGTAGGTTTGTGTATGATATGTGAGTCTATACAGTAGGTTTGTGTATGATATGTGAGTCTATACAGTAGGTTTGTGTATGATATGTGAGTCTATACAGTAGGTTTGTGTATGATATGTGAGTCTATACAGTAGATGTGTGTATGATATGAGTCTATACAGTAGATTTGTGTATGATATGAGTATATACAGTAGGTTTGTGTATGATATGAGTCTATACAGTAGATTTGTGTATGATATGAGTATATACAGTAGGTTTGTGTATGATATGAGTCTATACAGTAGATTTGTGTATGATATATGAGTCTATACAGTAGGTTTGTGTATGATATGTGAGTCTATACAGTAGGTTTGTGTATGATATATGAGTCTATACATTAGATTTGTGTATGATATGAGTCTATACAGTAGATTTGTGTATGATATATGAGTCTATACAGTAGGTTTGTGTATGATATGTGAGTCTATACAGTAGATTTGTGTATGATATGAGTCTATACAGTAGGTTTGTGTATGATATGTGAGTCTATACAGTAGGTTTGTGTATGATATGTGAGTCTATACAGTAGGGTTGTGTATGACATGTGAGTCTATACAGTAGGTTTGTGTATGATATGTGAGTCTATACAGTAGGTTTGTGTATGATATGTGAGTCTATACAGTAGATGTGTGTATGATATGAGTCTATACAGTAGATTTGTGTATGATATGAGTATATACAGTAGGTTTGTGTATGATATGAGTCTATACAGTAGATTTGTGTATGATATGAGTATATACAGTAGGTTTGTGTATGATATGAGTCTATACAGTAGATTTGTGTATGATATATGAGTCTATACAGTAGGTTTGTGTATGATATGTGAGTCTATACAGTAGGTTTGTGTATGATATGAGTCTATACAGTAGATTTCTGTATGATATATGAGTCTATACAGTAGGTTTGTGTATGATATGTGAGTCTATACAGTAGGTTTGTGTATGATATATGAGTCTATACAGTAGATTTGTGTATGATATGAGTCTATACAGTAGATTTGTGTATGATATATGAGTCTATACAGTAGGTTTGTGTATGATATATGAGTCTATACAGTAGATTTGTGTATGATATGAGTCTATACAGTAGATTTGTGCATGATATATGAGTCTATACAGTAGGTTTGCGTATGATATGTGAGTCTATACAGTAGATTTGTGTATGATATGAGTCTATACAGTAGGTTTGTGTATGATATGTGAGTCTATACAGTAGGTTTGTGTATGATATGTGAGTCTATACAGTAGGTTTGTGTATGGTATGTGAGTCTATACAGTAGGTTTGTGTATGATATGTGAGTCTATACAGTAGGTTTGTGTATGATATGTGAGTCTATACAGTAGATGTGTGTATGATATGAGTCTATACAGTAGATTTGTGTATGATATGAGTGTATACAGTAGGTTTGTGTATGATATGAGTCTATACAGTAGATTTGTGTATGATATGAGTATATACAGTAGGTTTGTGTATGATATGAGTCTATACAGTAGGTTTGTGTGTGATATGTGAGTCTATACAGTAGGTTTGTGTATGATATGAGTCTATACAGTAGGTTTGTGTATGATATGTGAGTCTATACAGTAGGTTTGTGTATGATATGAGTCTATACAGTAGGTTTGTGTATGATATGTGAGTCTATACAGTAGGTTTGTGTATGATATGAGTCTATACAGTAGGTTTGTGTATGATATGTGAGTCTATACAGTAGGTTTGTGTATGATATGAGTCTATACAGTAGGTTTGTGTATGATATGTGAGTCTATACAGTAGGTTTGTGTATGATATGTGAGTCTATACAGTAGATTTGTGTATGATATGTGAGTCTATACAGTAGGTTTGTGTATGATATGTGAGTCTATACAGTAGATTTGTGTATGATATGTGAGTCTATACAGTAGATTTGTGTATGATATGAGTATATACAGTAGGTTTGTGTATGATATGAGTCTATACAGTAGATTTGTGTATGATATGAGTATATACAGTAGATTTGTGTATGATATGAGTATATACAGTAGGTTTGTGTATGATATGAGTCTATACAGTAGATTTGTGTATGATATGAGTATATACAGTAGGTTTGTGTATGATATGTGAGTCTATACAGTAGGTTTGTGTATGATATGAGTCTATACAGTAGGTTTGTGTATGATATGTGAGTCTATACAGTAGGTTTGTGTATGATATGAGTCTATACAGTAGGTTTGTGTATGATATGTGAGTCTATACAGTAGGTTTGTGTATGATATGAGTCTATACAGTAGGTTTGTGTATGATATGTGAGTCTATACAGTAGGTTTGTGTATGATATATGAGTCTATACAGTAGATTTGTGTATGATATGAGTCTATACAGTAGATTTGTGTATGATATATGAGTCTATACAGTAGGTTTGTGTATGATATATGAGTCTATACAGTAGATTTGTGTATGATATGAGTCTATACAGTAGATTTGTGCATGATATATGAGTCTATACAGTAGGTTTGTGTATGATATGTGAGTCTATACAGTAGATGTGTGTATGATATGAGTCTATACAGTAGATTTGTGTATGATATGAGTATATACAGTAGGTTTGTGTATGATATGAGTCTATACAGTAGATTTGTGTATGATATGAGTATATACAGTAGGTTTGTGTATGATATGAGTCTATACAGTAGATTTGTGTATGATATATGAGTCTATACAGTAGGTTTGTGTATGATATGTGAGTCTATACAGTAGGTTTGTGTATGATATGAGTCTATACAGTAGATTTCTGTATGATATATGAGTCTATACAGTAGGTTTGTGTATGATATGTGAGTCTATACAGTAGGTTTGTGTATGATATATGAGTCTATACAGTAGATTTGTGTATGATATGAGTCTATACAGTAGATTTGTGTATGATGTATGAGTCTATACAGTAGGTTTGTGTATGATATATGAGTCTATACAGTAGATTTGTGTATGATATGAGTCTATACAGTAGATTTGTGCATGATATATGAGTCTATACAGTAGGTTTGCGTATGATATGTGAGTCTATACAGTAGATTTGTGTATGATATGAGTCTATACAGTAGGTTTGTGTATGATATGTGAGTCTATACAGTAGGTTTGTGTATGATATGTGAGTCTATACAGTAGGTTTGTGTATGGTATGTGAGTCTATACAGTAGGTTTGTGTATGATATGTGAGTCTATACAGTAGGTTTGTGTATGATATGTGAGTCTATACAGTAGATGTGTGTATGATATGAGTCTATACAGTAGATTTGTGTATGATATGAGTGTATACAGTAGGTTTGTGTATGATATGAGTCTATACAGTAGATTTGTGTATGATATGAGTATATACAGTAGGTTTGTGTATGATATGAGTCTATACAGTAGGTTTGTGTGTGATATGTGAGTCTATACAGTAGGTTTGTGTATGATATGAGTCTATACAGTAGGTTTGTGTATGATATGTGAGTCTATACAGTAGGTTTGTGTATGATATGAGTCTATACAGTAGGTTTGTGTATGATATGTGAGTCTATACAGTAGGTTTGTGTATGATATGAGTCTATACAGTAGGTTTGTGTATGATATGTGAGTCTATACAGTAGGTTTGTGTATGATATGAGTCTATACAGTAGGTTTGTGTATGATATGTGAGTCTATACAGTAGGTTTGTGTATGATATGTGAGTCTATACAGTAGATTTGTGTATGATATGTGAGTCTATACAGTAGGTTTGTGTATGATATGTGAGTCTATACAGTAGATTTGTGTATGATATGTGAGTCTATACAGTAGATTTGTGTATGATATGAGTATATACAGTAGGTTTGTGTATGATATGAGTCTATACAGTAGATTTGTGTATGATATGAGTATATACAGTAGATTTGTGTATGATATGAGTATATACAGTAGGTTTGTGTATGATATGAGTCTATACAGTAGATTTGTGTATGATATGAGTATATACAGTAGGTTTGTGTATGATATGTGAGTCTATACAGTAGGTTTGTGTATGATATGAGTCTATACAGTAGGTTTGTGTATGATATGTGAGTCTATACAGTAGGTTTGTGTATGATATGAGTCTATACAGTAGGTTTGTGTATGATATGTGAGTCTATACAGTAGGTTTGTGTATGATATGAGTCTATACAGTAGGTTTGTGTATGATATGTGAGTCTATACAGTAGGTTTGTGTATGATATGAGTCTATACAGTAGGTTTGTGTATGATATGTGAGTCTATACAGTAGGTTTGTGTATGATATGAGTCTATACAGTAGATTTGTGTATGATATGTGAGTCTATACAGTAGATTTGTGTATGATATGTGAGTCTATACAGTAGGTTTGTGTATGATATGTGAGTCTATACAGTAGGTTTGTGTATGATATGTGAGTCTATACAGTAGATTTGTGTATGATATGTGAGTCTATACAGTAGGTTTGTGTATGATATGTGAGTCTATACAGTAGATTTGTGTATGATATGTGAGTCTATACAGTAGGTTTGTGTATGATATGTGAGTCTATACAGTAGATTTGTGTATGATATGTGAGTCTATACAGTAGATGTGTGTATGATATGAGTCTATACAGTAGGTTTGTGTATGATATGTGAGTATATACAGTAGATTTGTGTATGATATGTGAGTCTATACAGTAGATTTGTGTATGATATGTGAGTCTATACAGTAGATTTGTGTATGATATGAGTCTATACAGTAGGTTTGTGTATGATATGTGAGTCTATACAGTAGGTTTGTGTATGATATGAGTCTATACAGTAGATTTGTGTATGATATGAGTCTATACAGTAGATTTGTGTCTGATATATGAGTCTATACAGTAGGTTTGTGTATGATATGTGAGTCTATACAGTAGGTTTGTGTATGATATATGAGTCTATACAGTAGGTTTGTGTATGATATGTGAGTCTATACAGTAGGTTTGTGTATGATATATGAGTCTATACAGTAGATTTGTGTATGATATATGAGTCTATACAGTAGGTTTGTGTATGATATATGAGTCTATACATTAGATTTGTGTATGATATGAGTCTATACAGTAGATTTGTGTATGATATATGAGTCTATACAGTAGGTTTGTGTATGATATGTGAGTCTATACAGTAGATTTGTGTATGATATGAGTCTATACAGTAGATTTGTGTATGATATATGAGTCTATACAGTAGGTTTGTGTATGATATGTGAGTCTATACAGTAGATTTGTGTATGATATGAGTCTATACAGTAGGTTTGTGTATGATATGTGAGTCTATACAGTAGGTTTGTGTATGATATGTGAGTCTATACAGTAGGTTTGTGTATGATATGTGAGTCTATACAGTAGGTTTGTGTATGATATGTGAGTCTATACAGTAGGTTTGTGTATGATATGTGAGTCTATACAGTAGATGTGTGTATGATATGAGTCTATACAGTAGATTTGTGTATGATATGAGTATATACAGTAGGTTTGTGTATGATATGAGTCTATACAGTAGATTTGTGTATGATATGAGTATATACAGTAGGTTTGTGTATGATATGAGTCTATACAGTAGATGTGTGTATGATATATGAGTCTATACAGTAGGTTTGTGTATGATATGTGAGTCTATACAGTAGGTTTGTGTATGATATATGAGTCTATACATTAGATTTGTGTATGATATGAGTCTATACAGTAGATTTGTGTATGATATATGAGTCTATACAGTAGGTTTGTGTATGATATGTGAGTCTATACAGTAGATTTGTGTATGATATGAGTCTATACAGTAGGTTTGTGTATGATATGTGAGTCTATACAGTAGGTTTGTGTATGATATGTGAGTCTATACAGTAGGTTTGTGTATGATATGTGAGTCTATACAGTAGGTTTGTGTATGATATGTGAGTGTATACAGTAGGTTTGTGTATGATATGTGAGTCTATACAGTAGATGTGTGTATGATATGAGTCTATACAGTAGATTTGTGTATGATATGAGTATATACAGTAGGTTTGTGTATGATATGAGTCTATACAGTAGATTTGTGTATGATATGAGTATATACAGTAGGTTTGTGTATGATATGAGTCTATACAGTAGATTTGTGTATGATATATGAGTCTATACAGTAGGTTTGTGTATGATATGTGAGTCTATACAGTAGGTTTGTGTATGATATGAGTCTATACAGTAGATTTCTGTATGATATATGAGTCTATACAGTAGGTTTGTGTATGATATGTGAGTCTATACAGTAGGTTTGTGTATGATATATGAGTCTATACAGTAGATTTGTGTATGATATGAGTCTATACAGTAGATTTGTGTATGATATATGAGTCTATACAGTAGGTTTGTGTATGATATATGAGTCTATACAGTAGATTTGTGTATGATATGAGTCTATACAGTAGATTTGTGCATGATATATGAGTCTATACAGTAGGTTTGCGTATGATATGTGAGTCTATACAGTAGATTTGTGTATGATATGAGTCTATACAGTAGGTTTGTGTATGATATGTGAGTCTATACAGTAGGTTTGTGTATGATATGTGAGTCTATACAGTAGGTTTGTGTATGGTATGTGAGTCTATACAGTAGGTTTGTGTATGATATGTGAGTCTATACAGTAGGTTTGTGTATGATATGTGAGTCTATACAGTAGATGTGTGTATGATATGAGTCTATACAGTAGATTTGTGTATGATATGAGTGTGTACAGTAGGTTTGTGTATGATATGAGTCTATACAGTAGATTTGTGTATGATATGAGTATATACAGTAGGTTTGTGTATGATATGAGTCTATACAGTAGGTTTGTGTGTGATATGTGAGTCTATACAGTAGGTTTGTGTATGATATGAGTCTATACAGTAGGTTTGTGTATGATATGTGAGTCTATACAGTAGGTTTGTGTATGATATGAGTCTATACAGTAGGTTTGTGTATGATATGTGAGTCTATACAGTAGGTTTGTGTATGATATGAGTCTATACAGTAGGTTTGTGTATGATATGTGAGTCTATACAGTAGGTTTGTGTATGATATGAGTCTATACAGTAGGTTTGTGTATGATATGTGAGTCTATACAGTAGGTGTGTGTATGCTATGAGTCTATACAGTAGGTTTGTGTATGATATGTGAGTCTATACAGTAGGTTTGTGTATGATATGAGTCTATACAGTAGATTTGTGTATGATATGTGAGTCTATACAGTAGACTTGTGTATGATATGTGAGTCTATACAGTAGGTTTGTGTATGATATGTGAGTCTATACAGTAGATTTGTGTATGATATGTGAGTCTATACAGTAGGTTTGTGTATGATATGTGAGTCTATACAGTAGATTTGTGTATGATATGTGAGTCTATACAGTAGATTTGTGTATGATATGAGTATATACAGTAGGTTTGTGTATGATATGTGAGTCTATACAGTAGATTTGTGTATGATATGAGTATATACAGTAGGTTTGTGTATGATATGAGTCTATACAGTAGATTTGTGTATGATATGAGTATATACAGTAGATTTGTGTATGATATGAGTATATACAGTAGGTTTGTGTATGATATGAGTCTATACAGTAGATTTGTGTATGATATGTGAGTCTATACAGTAGGTTTGTGTATGATATGTGAGTCTATACAGTAGGTTTGTGTATGATATGTGAGTCTATACAGTAGATTTGTGTATGATATGTGAGTCTATACAGTAGGTTTGTGTATGATATGTGAGTCTATACAGTAGATTTGTGTATGATATGTGAGTCTATACAGTAGATTTGTGTATGATATGAGTATATACAGTAGGTTTGTGTATGATATGAGTCTATACAGTAGATTTGTGTATGATATGAGTATATACAGTAGATTTGTGTATGATATGAGTATATACAGTAGGTTTGTGTATGATATGAGTCTATACAGTAGATTTGTGTATGATATGAGTATATACAGTAGGTTTGTGTATGATATGTGAGTCTATACAGTAGGTTTGTGTATGATATGAGTCTATTCAGTAGGTTTGTGTATGATATGTGAGTCTATACAGTAGGTTTGTGTATGATATGAGTCTATACAGTAGGTTTGTGTATGATATGTGAGTCTATACAGTAGGTTTGTGTATGATATGAGTCTATACAGTAGGTTTGTGTATCTCTATCCATCCCTCTAATTCTCCTTCCCTCCATCCCTCTATATCTCCCTCCTTCACTCTTTTCCTCCCTCTATCCATCCCTCTATTCCTCTCACCATTCCGGGGAGATATGGGGTTAATGACATCTCTCTCTTCAACAGCATTTTGTTTATTAATCACATTGAGAGTATGAACCGTGAAATGAGAGCTATCCCTCCAAACTACCAGCGACTTTGTCTTGCCTTCACTAAGTCTGTGTCCCAAATGGCACCCTACTCCCCCACAGGGCTCTGGTCAAATGTAATGCACTATATAGAGAATAGGTTGCCATTTAGGATGCACTCCCTAAATAAATGTTCCTCGTCGACCTGACCCAGGAAAATAACTTTTTATGGGATTAGTTCAGTGGCAATATTTTCTGAAAATGTAGAAATACCTCCCAAATAATGCTGTAAATGTGCATGCTGGAAATCGACCTTGTGAAAAATAATTTATGAAAAATGATGCATCATTTCTTTGCCTACGAAAATAAATGGTTTGTGATAATATTGTTCATAGGTTCAATGATCACGAAATGTGGAAAAACAATGTAGAATGTTGAAAGATGTAAAACGTATTTTATTCCTTAAATACATTAGGAGCACCATGCATGTTAGGAGTTTTTGGGGCAACCCTGCCTGTAAATTGTGCATTGCATCACCCTAAAAGTCATATGACGATTAGCAAGTCTGTTGCCTTTTTAATTTAAATGAGCTCATTGGAGTGTGAACAATGTTAATTTTCTTCATGAGGGCTTTCTGTGTTTCACAGCCCCCAGGGACTGGCAGGAGCACGATTCATAAGTTAGGGCAAGCATGCAGCACAAACTTCATTCAACTTTGACCGTGCTGTCACTAGAACTCCCCTAATACTGTCACTAGAACATCCACAGTACTGTCACTAGAACATCCACAGTACTGTCACTAGAACTTCCACAGTACTGTCACTAGACCTTCCACATTACTGCCACTAGACCTTCCACAGTACTTTCACTAGAACTTCCACAGTACTGCCACTAGACCTTCCACAGTACTGTCACTAGAACTTCCACAGTACTGCCACTAGACCTTCCACAGTACTGCCACTAGACCTTCCACAGTAGTGCCACTAGAACTTTCACAGTAGTGCCACTAGAACCTCCACAGTATTGCCACTAGAACTTCCACAGTAGTGCCACTAGAACTTTCACAGTAGTGCCACTAGAACCGCCACAGTATTGCCACTAGAACTTCCACAGTAGTGCCACTAGAACTTCCACAGTAGTGCCACTAAAACCTCCCCAGTAGTGCCTCTAGAACCTCCACAGTAGTGCCACTAGAACATCCACAGTACTGCCACTAGAACTTCCACAGTACTGTCACTAGACCTTCCACAGTACTGTCACTAGACCTTCCACAGTACTGCCACTAGACCTTCCACAGTACTGTCACTAGACCTTCCACAGTACTGCCACTAGACCTTCCACAGTACTGCCACTAGACCTTCCACAGTACTGCCACTAGAATGTCCACAGTACTGCCACTAGACCTTCCACAGTACTGCCACTAGACCTTCCACAGTACTGTCACTAGACCTTCCACAGTACTGTCACTAGACCTTCCACAGTACTGCCACTAGACCTTCCACAGTACTGTCACTAGACCTTCCACAGTACTGCCACTAGACCTTCCACAGTACTGTCACTAGACCTTCCACAGTACTGCCACTAGACCTTCCACAGTACTGCCACTAGACCTTCCACAGTACTGCCACTAGAATGTCCACAGTACTGCCACTAGACCTTCCACAGTACTGCCACTAGAATGTCCACAGTACTGCCACTAGAACAAAACGTATGAAAAATAAAGCACAAATATTTCTTCATTACATAATTCTTAATTCCCCTGAGTAAAGTCAAGACCAAGACCGGTGGGGGTGAGACAGATTCAAGACCAAGACTAGAGGGGGGTGAGACTGAGTCAAGACCAAAACCGAAGGGGGTGAGACCGAGTCAAGACCAAGACCAGAGGGGGTGAGACCGAGTCAAGACCATGACCGGAGGGGGTGAGACCGAGTCAAGACCAAGACCGGAGGGGGTGTGACCGTGTCAAGACCAAGACCGGAGGGGGTGATACCGAGTCAAGACCAAGACCGGAGGGGGTGAGACCGAGTCAAGTCCAAGACCGGAGGGGGTGAGACCGAGTCAAGACCAAGACTTGAGGGGTGTGAGACAGATTCAAGACCAAGATTAGAGAGGGGTGAGACTGAGTCAAGGCCAAGACCGGAGGGGGTGATACCGAGTCAAGACCAAGACTTGAGGGGGGTGAGACAGATTCAAGAACAAGATTAGAGAGGGGTGAGACTGAGTCAAGGCCAAGACCGGAGGGGGTGATACCGAGTCAAGACCAAGACTTGAGAGGGGTGAGACTGAGTCAAGGCCAAGACCGGAGGGGGTGATACCAAGTCAAGACCAAGATTAGAGAGGGGTGAGACCAAGTCAAGACCGATACCAGAAGAATGCGAGTCCAATTCAAGACAATTATTGTAATTTGGTCAAATCACCACCATAATCAGAATTCAACATGTCCAGTATTTCTGTGTTCATATAGTATTTCAGAACAACATACTGTATGGATGCATTAGACATTCAGAATGGGGAAAAAATGTATGCTAAGGACAAATAGATCCACTCAGTGGGGAACAATGAGGGCCTTCTGCACCTTCAGAGAAGGGCTAAGGATTTATAAACTAACAATAATAATAATTCTAATTACATTGTTTAATCTCTTCAGTTTTTGTTGGAAAGGAAAGGGTTAAAACTGAAGCGAGAAAAAAAATATCCAATCTGGATTTTTCGTTGGTGGTCTCGGGGAGATACATCTAGCTAGCTAAGTGAGCAATTGGCTGTGCCATCAGAAGCTAGATAGAAGGCATCTGCCATTCACCTGTACTACGGCAACATTTTGGAGTAAAAGTGGAACATCAACCAATCACATTTTGACTTGTATTGGGTGGGACTGGTTCTATCTCCTCGAAGGCCATCAGGTAGCGAGCAGTAGCACAATAACGAGCAGCAGTTTTTCCATGGTCTAGCTAATGTTTGTTGTAGGCTAGTTTGCAGCAGCTGCAGCAGGTGTTATCAAAGAGGATGTTGTTGCTAATTTGTTAGCTTCTCCCTTTTTAAGAGTAACTTTCAACAAGAAGTTAAGTTTCAAATGATCCTCATCTGGTGAGTGGAACTGTGATTGAAACATTGTTGTATTTAAACTTTAGACCACCGGTTACTTCGTGTGCTACATGTGAAATGGGACGTAATAGTTGTGAATCTCGATTGGGAAATACTTAGCCTAATGGTTGTGTTTTGGTTTTCTTATGATTGGGTCCTACTGGCTTATTATATGTGAATGAATGGACTGCTTATCCTTTACTATGTGGAGGAGATGGGATATTGTATTAGTTTAAGACACTAACAGCTTACAGACAGAAGGCAATTAAGGTCACAGTTATGAAAACTTAGGACACTAAAGAGGCCTTTCTACTGACTCAGAAAGGCCTCAAAAAACACAAAAAGAAAGATGCCCACGGTCCCTGCTCATCGGCGTGAATGTGCCTTAGGCATGCTGCAAGCAAGCATGAGGTCTACAGATGTGGCCAGGGCAATAAATTGCAATGTCCGTACTGTGAGACGCCTAAGACAGCACTACAGGGAGACAGGACGGACGGCTGATCGTCCTCGCAGTGGCAGACCACGTGTAACAACACCTGCACAGGATTGGTACAGCCGAACATCACACCTGCGGGACAGGTACAGGATGGGAACAACAACTGCTGAGTTACACCAGGAATGCACAATCACTCCATCAGTGCTCAGACTGTCTGCAATAGGCTGAGAGAGGCTGGGCTGAGGGCTTATAGGCCTGTTGTAAGGCAGATCCTCACCAGACATCACCGGCAACAACGTTGCCTATGGGCACAAACCCACCGTCACTGGATCAGACCGGACTGGCAAAAAGTGCTCTTCACTGATGAGTCGAGGTATTGTCTCACTGGTTGTGATGGTCGGATTCACGTTTATTGTTGAAGGAAGGAATACACCAAGGCCTGTACTCTGGAGCGGGATCGATTTGGAGGTGGAGGGTCCGTCATGGTCTGGGTCAGTGTGTCACAGCATCCTCGGACTGTGCTTGATGTCATTGCAGGCAATCTCAACTCTGTGCATTACAGGGAAGACATCCTCCTCCATCATGTGGTACCCTTCCTGCAGGCCGATCCTGACATGACCCTCCAGCATGACAATGCCACCAGACATACTGCTCGTTCTGTGCGTGATTTCCTGCAAGACAGGAATCTCAGTGTTCTGCCTTCTTTGCAGTACTGACACTGTCCTGACTTTCAAGAATACCTGAATTGCTTCACCTTTTCAGGTTGGAGTGCAAATTTCAGGAGTGCAAATTTCAGCATGGCACAGACCGTGGCGATAAGTTGGCACATGAGATTTATTAGAATATGACAAATATTAGCTAATTATGGCATTATATACATGCAGTGCTTTGGCTGGCTACCTGAGACAGGAAACAGATAGCTGGGAGGACAGACAGGCTGTCAGGACTTTTTTTATGTGTAATTTCCCTAAATGGGTAATGATGTACATAATGGAAACACTTCCACCACTACATTTTTACTCAACATTGTAGGTTTTTTGGGGAAAAAGTCATATATTTTTTAGGTTTAACATCGTTACATCCAGCTGTTTTACAAGTTAATGGAAATCATTAGTGTCTGACGTGATAAAGTAAAGCACTTTGTCAGCCAGCTACACCCACACAATGCATGGAAAAGAAGGATGAGCAAGGACCCCATCCATCAGTAATATGGAAGAGAACAGAATAATCAGAAATTAATAACTACTAACTTGTCTTTATCTTTCAAGTCATTTTTTTTTAATCATCTTTAAAGTCTCTGACAATGTAGGAGGACAATCTGATAGTGTGAAGTTTTAAGAGTTGGGGTTGTCATGGTTTCTTTGAACTTTAAATGATGAAAGGTTTTTGCAGTGTTGCAACTTTCTTTGATGGATTTTAGAATTATAATGAGACGTGTCATTAGCCTATCATGAATGGCCACAGTTTACAATGATTATTCACACCCTAGCGCTCAAGATGAATGTAGAATAGCGTGCCTACTTAGTGCCATTCCATTACAGTGCCTTCAGATTGCTGATTATTACAACAACAATAAACTTTTGGCAGACTGCACTATTACTTTGGCATGATAGTAACCTTTGGCATCGTAACCTTACGGCTTTATAACTTAAAACAAAATGGCTGATTAGCTGACTATTACAGAGAGGTGACAGCAATGTGCTGGGCCTTGTACTCCAGAACAACTTACAGAGCCTTCAGAAAGTATTCTCACCTCTTGACTTTTTACACATTTTGTTGTGTTACAGCCTGAATTTAAAATGTATTAAATTGAGATGTTGTGTCACTAGCCTACACACAATACCGCATAAAGTCAAATTGGAATTATGTTTCTAGAAAATCTGAAATGTATTGACCCAATAACTATTCAACCCCTTTGTTATGACAAGCCTAAATAAGTTCAGGAGTAAAAATGTGCTTAACAAGTCACATAATCAGTTGTATGGACTCACTCTGTGTGCAATAATAGTGTTTAACATGATTTTTCAATGACTACCTCATCTCTGTACACCACACATACAAATAATTGTAAGGTCCCTCAGTCGAGCAGTGAATTTCAAACACAGATTCAACCACCAAGACAAGGGAGGTTTTCCAATACCTCGCAAAGAAGGGCACCTATTGGTAGATGGCTACTTTAGTAGTAGATGGTTGAGCATGGTAAAATAATGAATTACACTTTAGATGGTGTATCAATACACCGGGGAAGGAAGGAAACCGCTCAGGGATTTCACAATGAGACCAATGGTGACTTTATAACAGATACAGAGTTTAATGGCTGTGATAGGAGAAAACAGGATGGATCAACAACCATGTAGTTACTCCACAACACTAACCTAATTGACAGAGTGAGAAGAAGGAAGCCTGTACATATTACAAATATTCCAAAACATGCATCCTGTTTGCAGAAAGAAACTGAATAAAACTGCCCAAAAAAATGTGGCCAAGAAAATAACTTTTATGTCCTGAAACAAAATGTTATGTTTGGGACAAATCTAACGCAGCACATCACTGAGGGAAACACCATTTCAAATGTTGCTACATTTTTATTTATTTCACCTTTATTTAACCAGGTAGGCTAGTTGAGAACACCTTTATTTAACCAGGTGGGCTAGTTGAGAACACCTTTATTTAACCAGGTAGGCTAGTTGAGAACAAGTTCTCATTTACAACTGCGACCTGGTCAAGATAAAGCATAGCAGTGTGAACAGACAACACAGAGTTACACATGGAGTAAACAATAAACAAGTCAATAACACAGTAGAAAAAAAGAGAGTCTATATACATTGTGTGCAAAAGGCATGAGGAGGTAGGCGAATAATTACAATTTTGCAGATTAACACTGGAGTGATAAATGATCAGATGGACATGTACAGGTAGAGATACTGGTGTGCAAAAGAGCAGAAAAGTAAATAAATATAAACAGTATGGGAATGAGGTAGGTAAAATTGGGTGGGCTATATTTGTCATCGGCAAGGAATAGGGAGTTTTTTAGGATGATAAATAAAATAAACAGAATGGCGCTAAGCACAGACAAAAGCCTACAGGAAAATCTGGTTCAATCTGCTTTCCACCAGACAAGATGAATTCACCTTTCAGCAGGACAATAAGTTGATTACCAAGACAACATAGCATTTTCCTGAGTGGCCTTGTTACAGATTTGACTTAAAAATCTATGGCAAAACTTGAGAATGGCTGTCTAGCAAAACAGTCTCTCGGTCCCTGCTTTGATGCACCTGTACTGACCTTGCCTTCTGGATGATAGCGGGGTGAACAGACAGTGGCTCGGGTGGTTGTTGTCCTTGATGATCTTTATGGCCTTCCTGTGACATCGGGTGGTGTAGGTGTCCTGGAGGGCAGGTAGTTTTCCCCCGGTGATGCGTTGTGCAGACCTCCCTACCCTCTGGAGAGCTATACGGTTGAGGGCAGAGCAGTTGCCGTACAAAGTGTGATACAGCCCGACAGAATGCTCTCGATTGTGCATCTATAAAAGTTTGTGAGTGCTTTTGGTGACAAGCCATATTTCTTCAGCTTCCTGAGGTTGAAGAGGCGTTGCTGCGTCTTCTTCACCATGCTGTCTGTGTGAGTGGACCAATTCAGTTTGTCCGTGATGTGTACGACGAGGAACTTAATGATATGATAACTGTATTTACCCCCAGTCTGCTGGGATACGGTACCAGTATTTACCCCCAGTCTGCTGGGATACGGTACCAGTATTTACCCCCAGTCTGCTGGGATAAGGTAACAGTATTTACCCCCAGTCTGCTGGGATACAGTACCAGTATTTACCCCCAGTCTGCTGGGATACGGTAACAGTATTTACCCCCAGTCTGCTGGGATACGGTAACAGTATTTACATACAGTCTGCTGGGCTATGGTGACAGTATTTACCCCCAGTCTGCTGGGATACGGTAACAGTATTTACACACAGTCTGCTGGGCTATGGTGACAGTAGTTACCCCCAGTCTGCTGGGATACGGTAACAGTATTTACACACAGTCTGCTGGGCTATGGTAACAGTATTTACCCCCAGTCTGCTGGGTTACGGTAACAGTATTTACACCCAGTCTGCTGGGATACAGTAACAGTATTTACCCCCAGTCTGCTGGGATACGGTAACAGTATTTACACACAGTCTGCTGGGATACAGTAACAGTACTTACACACAGTCTGCTGGGATACGGTAACAGTATATACACACAGTCTGCTGGGATATGGTAACAGTATTTACCCCAGTCTGCTGGGATACGGTAAGAGTATTTACCCCCAGTCTGCTGGGATACGGTAACAGTATTTACCCCCAGTCTGCTGGGATACGGTAACAGTATTTACCCCCAGTCTGCTGGGATACGGTAAGAGTATTTACCCCCAGTCTGCTGGGATACGGTAACAGTATTTACACACAGTCTGCTGGGATACGGTAACAGTATTTACCCCCAGTCTGCTGGGATACGGTAACAGTATTTACACACAGTCTGCTGGGATACGGTAACAGTATTTACCCCCAGTCTGCTGGGATACGGTACCAGTATTTACCCCCAGTCTGCTGGGATACGGTAACAGTATTTACACACAGTCTGCTGGGATACGGTAAGAGTATTTACCCCCAGTCTGCTGGGATACGGTAACAGTATTTACACACAGTCTGCTGGGATACGGTAAGAGTATTTACCCCCAGTCTGCTGGGATACGGTAACAGTATTTACACACAGTCTGCTGGGATACGGTAACAGTATTTACATACAGTCTGCTGGGCTATGGTGACAGTATTTACCACCAGTCTGCTGGGATACGGTACCAGTATTTACCCCCACTCTGCTGGGATACGGTAACAGTATTTACACACAGTCTGCTGGGATACAGTAACAGTACTTACACACAGTCTGCTGGGATACGGTAACAGTATTTACACACAGTCTGCTGGGATATGGTAACAGTATTTACCCCAGTCTGCTGGGATACGGTAAGAGTATTTACCCCCAGTCTGCTGGGATACGGTAACAGTATTTACATACAGTCTGCTGGGCTATGGTGACAGTATTTACCACCAGTCTGCTGGGATACGGTACCAGTATTTACCCCCACTCTGCTGGGATACGGTAACAGTATTTACCCCAGTCTCCTATGATGCGGTGCCAGTATTTACCCCCAGTCTGCTGGGATACTGTAACAGTATTTACACACAGTCTGCTGGGATACAGTAACCGTATTTACCCCCAGTCTCCTATGATGCGGTGCCAGTATTTACCCCCAGTCTCCTATGATACGGTAACAGTATTTACACACAGTCTGCTGGGATACAGTAACCGTATTTACCCCCAGTCTGCTGGGATACGGTAACAGTATTTACCCCCACTCTGCTGGGATACGGTAACAGTATTTACACACAGTCTGCTGGGCTATGGTAACAGTATTTACCCCCAGTCTGCTGGGTGACGGTAACAGTATTTACACCCAGTCTGCTGGGATACAGTAACAGTATTTACACACAGTCTGCTGGGATACAGTAACAGTATTTACACACAGTCTGCTGGGATACAGTAACAGTATTTACACACAGTCTGCTGGGATACGGTAACAGTATTTACACACAGTCTGCTGGGATACGGTAACAGTATTTACCCCCAGTCTGCTGGGATACGGTAACAGTATTTACCTCCAGTCTGCTGGGATACGGTAACAGTATTTACACACAGTCTGCTGGGATACAGTAACAGTAGTTACCCCCAGTCTGCTGGGATACGGTACCAGTATTTACCCCCAGTCTGCTGGGATACGGTAACAGTAGTTACCCCCAGTCTGCTGGGATACAGTAACAGTAGTTACCCCCAGTCTGCTGGGTTACGGTAACAGTATTTACCCCCAGTCTGCTGGGATACGGTAACAGTATTTACCCCCACTCTGCTAGGATACGGTACCAGTATTTACCCCCAGTCTGCTGGGATACGGTAACAGTATTTACCCCCAGTCTGCTGGGATACGGTAACAATATTTACCCCCAGTCTGCTAGGATACGGTAAAAGTATTTACCCCCAGTCTGCTGGGATACGGTAACCGTATTTACCCCCACTCTGCTGGGATAAGGTAACAGTAGTTTCCCCCAGTCTGCTGGGATACGGTAACAGTATTTACCCCAGTCTCCTATGATACGGTACCAGTATTTACCCCCAGTCTGCTGGGCTATGGTAACAGTATTTACCCCCAGTCTGCTGGGATACGGTAACAGTATTTACCCCCAGTCTCCTATGATACGGTCCCAGTATTTACCCCCAATCTGCTGGGGTTTGGTAACAGTATTTACCCCCAGTCTGCTGGGATACGGTAACAGTATTTACCCCCAGTCTGCTGGGATACAGTAACAGTAGGTACCCCCAGTCTGCTGGGATACGGTTACAGTATTTACCCCCAGTCTGCTGGGATACGGTAAAGTATTTACCCCCAGTCTGCTGGGATACGGTACCAGTATTTACCCCCAGTCTGCTGGGATACGGTAACAGTATTTACCCCCAGTCTGCTGGGATACGGTACCAGTATTTACCCCCAGTCTGCTGGGATACGGTAACAGTATTTACCCCCAGTCTGCTGGGATACGGTAACAGTATTTACCCCCAGTCTGCTGGGATACGGTAACAGTATTTATCCCCAGTCTGCTGGGATACGGTAACAGTATTTACCCCCAGTCTGCTGGGATACGGTAACAGTAGTTACCCCCAGTCTGCTGGGTTACGGTAACAGTATTTACACACAGTCTGCTGGGATACGGTAACTGTATTTACACACAGTCTGCTGGGATACGGTAACTGTATTTACCCTCAGTCTGCTGGGTTACGGTAACAGTATTTACACACAGTCTCCTGGGATACGGTAACTGTATTTACACAGGGTCTGCTGGGATACGGTAACTGTATTTACACACAGTCTGCTGGGATACGGTAACTGTTTTACCTTATAAACAAGGAGTTCAGACAGTTACAGGTAAGATTCCTTTTCATGGCTCATTCTAAATTGGTGGTGTAGAAGCCGGTGGATTTCAATACAGCTCTTCTCTTGGGAGATTGGGAGGGGGGGGGGGGGGGGGGGGGGAAGTGGAGAGGGAGGGGAAGAGGGGTGATTGGGAGATTGGGAGATGGGAGGAGGGGGGGAGGAGAAGTGGGAGAGAAGTGGAGAGGGAGGGGAAGAGGGGTGATTGGGAGATTGAGAGATGGGATGGGGGGGAGAAGTGGGAGAGAAGAAGAGAGGAGAAGTAGAGAGGGAGGGGAAGAGCGGAGGAAGAGGGGTGATTGGGAGATGGGGGGGGGGGAGTGGGAGAGAAGAAGAGAGGAGAAGTGTAGAGGGAGGGGAAGAGGGGTGATTGGGAAAGGAGAAGTTGAGAGGGAGGGGAAGAGGTGTGATTGGGAGATTGGGAGATGGGAGGAGGGGGAAGAAGTGGGAGAGAAGAGGAGAGGAAAAGTCGAGAGGGAGGGGAAGAGGGGTGATTGGGAGAGGAGAAGTGCATACCATCTAATACAGAGCCTTCCGATAGTATGCAACGTCCACTAGGGGAACCCAGGGCCTATTACCATCTAATACAGTGCCTTCAGATAGTATGTACCGTCCACTAGGGGAACCCAGGGCCTATTACCATCTAATACAGTGCCTTCAGATAGAATGCACCGTCCACTAGGGGAACCCAGGGCCTATTACCATCTAATACAGTGCCTTCAGATAGTATGCACCGTCCACTGGTGGAACCCAGGGCCTATTACCATCTAATACAGTGCCTTCAGATAGAATGCACCGTCCACTAGGGGCACCCTAGGGCCTATTACCATCTAATACAGTGCCTTCAGATAGTATGCACCGTCCACTAGGGGAACCCAGGGCCTATTACCATCTAATACAGTGCCTTCAGATAGTATGCACCGTCCACTAGGGGCACCCCAGGGTCTATTACCATCTAATACAGTGCCTTCAGATAGAATGTACCGTCCACTAGTGGAACCCAGGGTCTATTACCATCTAATACAGTGCCTTCAGATAGTATGCATCGTCCACTAGGGGAACCCCAGGGCCTATTACCATCAAATACAGTGCCTTCAGATAGTATGCACCGTCCTCTAGGGGCACCCCAGGGCCTATTACCATCTAATACAGTGCCTTCAGATAGTATGCACCGTCCACTAGGGGAACCCCAGGGCCTATTACCATCTAATACAGTGCCTTCAGATAGAATGCACCGTCCACTAGGGGAACCCCAGGGCCTATTACCATCTAATACAGTGCCTTCAGATAGAATGCACCGTCCACTAGGGGACCCCCAGGGTCTATTACCATCTAATACAGTGCCTTCAGATAGAATGCACCGTCCACTAAGAGAACCCAGGGCCTATTACCATCTAATACAGTGCCTTCAGATAGAATGCACCGTCCACTAGGGGAACCCCAGGGTCTATTACCATCTAATACAGTGCCTTCAGATAGTATGCACCGTCCACTAGGGGAACCCCAGGGCCTATTACCATCTAATACAGTGCCTTCAGATAGTATGTACCGTCCACTAGGGGCACCCCAGGGTCTATTACCATCTAATACAGTGCCTTCAGATAGAATGCACCGTTGAACTATTTTGTTGTGTAACAGACAATTTTTAAAATGGATTACATGTAGATGTCTTTGTCCCTGGCCCTACACACAGTACCCGAAAATGTCAAAGTGGAATTATGTTTTTAGAAGTGTTTACAAATGAATAAAAAATAAATCAATGAAAAGCAGAAATATCTTGAGTCAATAAGTATTCGACTCCTATGTTATGACAAGCCTAATTAGGTTCAGGATGAAAATGTGCTTAAAAAGTCAAATAATAAGTTGCATGGACTCTGTGTGCAATAATAGTGTTTAACATTGTTTTTCTTCATGACGAAATCATCTCTGTACCCCACACATACTATTATTTGTAAAGTCTTTCAGTCAAGCAGTGAATTTCATCCACAGATTCAACCACAAAGACCAGGGAGGTTTTCCAATGCCTCACAAAGAAGGGCACCTATTGGTAAAAACAAACAGACATGGAATATCCCTTTGAGCATGGTGTAGTTATTAATAACACTTTGGATGGTGTACACCCATGCACTACAAAGAGTTAGGCATCCTTCCTAACTTAGTTGCTGGAGAGGAACAAAACCACTCATGGATTTCACAATGAGACACATGGTGACTTTAAACCAGTTAGAGAGTTTAATGGCTGTGATTGGAGAAAACTGAAGATGGATCAACAACATTGTAGTTACTCCACTATACTAACCTATTTGACAGAGTGAAAAGAAGGAAGCCTGTACAGAATAAAAGTATTCTAAAACATGCATCCGGATTAAAAAAGGCACTCAAGTAGTTCTGCAAAAACTGTGGCAAAGCAACTTTTTGTCCTGAATACTGAATTGTATTATTTGAGCCAAATCCAATACAACACATTACCACTCTCTATATTTTCAAACATAGAGCTGGCTGCATCATGCTATGGGTATCCTTATAATAATTAAGGACTGGGTACTGGAAATGGAATGGAGATGAGCACGGGCAAAATCTAAAACACAAGGCCAAATGTACAGTGGAGATGCTTACCAAGATGACACTGAATGTTCCTGAGTGGCCAAGTTACAGTTTTCACTTAAATCTATTTGAAAATCTAAGGCAAGACCTAGCCACCGTGCTTCCTCACCTGCATTGCTTGCTGTTTGGGGTTTTACGCTGGGTTTCTGTACAGAACTTTGAGATACCAGCTGATGAAAGAAGGGCTTTATACATACATTTGATTTAATTTGATTTAAATGGTTGTCCTGCAATGATCAAGAACCAATTTGACAGAGCATGAAGAATTTAGAAAATAATAAATTGGCAAATGTTGTACGATCCAGGTGTGCAAAGCTCTTAGAGACTTACCCAGAAAGACTCACAGAAGTAATCACGGCCAAAGTTGCTTCTACAATGTATTGACTCAGGGGTGTGAATACTTACAGTTGAAGTCGGAAGTTTACATACACTTACAGTGCCTTGCGAAAGTATTCGGCCCCCTTGAACTTTGCGACCTTTTGCCACATTTCAGGCTTCAAACATAAAGATATAAAACTGTATTTTTTTGTGAAGAATCAACAACAAGTGGGACACAATCATGAAGTGGAACGACATTTATTGGATAGTTCAAACTTTTTTAACAATTCAAAAACTGAAAAATTGGGCGTGCAAAATTATTCAGCCCCTTTACTTTCAATGCAGCAAACTCTCTCCAGAAGTTCACTGAGGATCTCTGAATGATCCAATGTTGACCTAAATGACTAATGATGATAAATACAATCCACCTGTGTGTAATCAAGTCTCCGTATAAATGCACCTGCACTGTGATAGTCTCAGAGGTCCGTTAAAAGCGCTGAGAGCATCATGAAGAACAAGGAACACACCAGGCAGGTCCGAGATACTGTTGTGAAGAAGTTTAAAGCCGGATTTGGATACAAAAAGATTTCCCAAGCTTTAAACAGCCCAAGGAGCACTGTGCAAGCAATAATATTGAAATGGAAGGAGTATCAGACCACTGCAAATCTACCAAGACCTGGCCGTCCCTCTAAACTTTCAGCTCATACAAGGAGAAGACTGATCAGAGATGCAGCCAAGAGGCCCATGATCACTCTGGATGAACTGCAGAGATCTACAGCTGAGGTGGGAGACTCTGTCCATAGGACAACAATCAGTCGTATATTGCACAAATCTGGCCTTTATGGAAGAGTGGCAAGAAGAAAGCCATTTCTTAAAGATATCCATAAAAAGTGTCGTTTAAAGTTTGCCACAAGCCACCTGGGAGACACACCAAACATGTGGAAGAAGGTGCTCTGGTCAGATGAAACCAAAATTGAACTTTTTGGCAACAATGCAAAACGTTATGTTTGGCGTAAAAGCAACACAGCTCATCACCCTGAACACACCATCCCCACTGTCAAACATGGTGGTGGCAGCATCATGGTTTGGGCCTGCTTTTCTTCAGCAGGGACAGGGAAGATGGTTAAAATTGATGGGAAGATGGATGGAGCCAAATACAGGACCATTCTGGAAGAAAACCTGATGGAGTCTGCAAAAGACCTGAGACTGGGACAGAGATTTGTCTTCCAACAAGACAATGATCCAAAACATAAAGCAAAATCTACAATGGAATGGTTCAAAAATAAACATATCCAGGTGTTAGAATGGCCAAGTCAAAGTCCAGACCTGAATCCAATCGAGAATCTGTGGAAAGAACTGAAAACTGCTGTTCACAAATGCTCCCCATCCAACCTCACTGAGCTCGAGCTGTTTTGCAAGGAGGAATGGGAAAAAATTTCAGTCTCTCGATGTGCAAAACTGATAGAGACATACCCCAAGCGACTTACAGCTGTAATCGCAGCAAAAGGTGGCACTACAAAGTATTAACTTAAGGGGGCTGAATAATTTTTTCACGCCCAATTTTTCAGTTTTTGATTTGTTAAAAAAGTTTGAAATATCCAATAAATGTCATTCCACTTCATGATTGTGTCCCACTTGTTGTTGATTCTTCACAAAAAAATACAGTTTTATATCTTTATGTTTGAAGCCTGAAATGTGGCAAAAGGTCGCAAAGTTCAAGGGGGCCGAATACTTTCGCAAGGCACTGTAAGTTGAAGTCATTAAAACTCATTTTTCATCAACAACTCCTCAAATTTCTTGTTAACAAACTATAGTTTTGGCAAGTCAGTTAGCACATCTACTTTGTGCATGACATAAGTCATTTTTCCAACAATTGTTTACAGACAAATGATTTCACTTATAATTCACTGTATCACAATTCCAGTGGGTCAGAAGTTTACATACACTATGTTGACTGTGCCTTTAAACAGCTTGGAAGATTCCAGAAAATAATGTCATGGCTTTTGAAACTTCTGATAGGCTAATTGACATAATTTGAGTCAATTGGAGGTGTACCTGTGGATGTATTTCAAGGCTTCCCTTGAAACTCAGTGCCTCTTTGCTTGACATCATGGGAAAATCAAAAGAAATCCGCCATGACCTCAGAAAAATAATTGTAGACCTCCACAAGTCTGGTTCATCCTTGGGAGCAATTTCCAAATGCTTGAAGGTACCACGTTCATCTGTACAAACAATAGTATGCAAGTATAAACACCATGGGACCACACAGCCATCATACCGCTCAGGAAGGAGATGCGTTCTGTCTCCTAGAGATTAAGGGACTTTGGTGCGAAAAGTGCAAATCAATCCCAGAACAACAGAAAAGGACCTTGTGAAGATGCTGGAGGAAATGGGTACAAAAGTATCTATATCCACAGTAAAACGAGTCCTATATCGACATAACCTGAAAGGCCGCACAGCAAGGAAGAAGACACTGCTTCAAAACCGGCATAAAAAAAGCCAGACTACGGTTTGCAACTGCACATGCGGACAAAGATCGTACTTTTCAGATAAATGTCCTCTGGTCTGGTGAAACAAAAATAGAACTGTTTGGCCATAATGACCATCATTATGTTTGGAGTAAAAAGGGGGAGGCTTGCAAGCTGAAGATCACCATCCCAACCGTGAAGCACGGGGGTGGCAGCATCATGTTGTTGGGGTGCTTTGCTGCAGGAGCGACTGGTGCACTTCACAAAATAGATGGCATCATGAGGCAGGAAAATTATGTTGGTATATTGAAGCAACATCTCAAGACATCAGTCAGGAAGTTAAAGCTTGGTCGCAAATTGACAATGACACCAAGCAAACTTCCAAAGTTGTGGCAAAATGGCTTAAGGACAACAAAGTCAAGGTATTGGAGTGGCCATCACAAAGTCCTGACCTCAATCCTATAGACATTTTTTGGGCAGAACTGAAAAAGCGTGTGAAAGCAAGGAGGCCTACAAACCTGACTCAGTTACACCAGCTCTGTCAGGAGGAATGGGACAAAATGCACCCAACTTATTGTGGGAAGCTTGTGGAAGGCTCCCGAAATGTTTGACCCAAGTTAAACAATTTAAAGGCAATGCTACCAAATACTAATTCAGTTTATGTAAACTTCTGACCCACTGGGAATGTGATGAAAGAAATAAAAGCTGAAATAAATCATTTTCTCCAAAAAACGAAGTTTAAAGGTATTTGGCTAAGGTGTATGTAAACTTCTGACTTCAACTGTATGTACATGAGATATTTCTGTATTTCATTTGCAAGAAATTTGCCAAGAAATTCTAAAAACATGTTTTCACTTTGCCATTGTGGAGTATTGTGTGTAGATGGGTTGCAACGTATATGCTCGGAGTCAGGAAGCATGTGGAGAAGGTGGGTTTAATCATCAGAATAAGCAGGGAAACAAAACTTGAGAAGTGTACTGAACGTGAACAAAACCAATACTGCCTGAAGACTGAGGCTACTGAGGGCTAAATAAATGGGAAGTAATCAAGGTAATGATGAAATCCAGGTGTGCATAACGATGGTAGCAGGTGTGCGTAATGATGGTTGCCAGGTGTGCGTAATGTGGGTTGCCAAGACCAGTGGTTAGTTGACCGGAGACCTCGAGCTCCGGAGAGAGGGAACGGGAGTAGGCATGACATGGAGGCTGACATATGACAAAACATGACTTAATTCAAATGGAAACACACTCCATAATCTACAGACAGCCCCAGACGCAACTATTAAAACGTTCAGCCATGCCAACCATGTGAAGAAGCTACAGCTTAAGAAGGATCCCGTCTGTCTATTATTGTGATGACGCCCTTGACGCTAAATCATCTATTTTTTTCAGTTCAAATTCATCATATTTATTAAAATTAATAACAATGAGTATGTCTCAAATGGCACCCTATTGCCTACATGTGCACCCACAGGGCTCTGGTCAAAAGTAGTGTACTGTGTAGGAAATAGGATGCCATTTGGGACTCAAACAATATGTTTACAGGAGAGTTCAGGCCAAGTAGTTCATAAGGGAAATTATTTCTGTTTGGGGCTTTATGTCCTACTGTTATTCATTATTTTTTAGAATAACACATGTGGTGGTGAGGCCCCCGTTTATTATAAAAGCACCTCTTACACACGCACGCACGCACGCACACACACACACACACACACACACACACACACACACACACACACACACACACACACACACACACACACACACACACACACACACACACACACACACACACACACACACACACACACACACACACAGTAACAATGCCGATTTGACTGGGCCTCTAGAGCTCAATGGAATTCCCATTACCAATTATCTCAAACCCCTGACAAATTACCACAGGAGATGGGTGAAGCAAGGACTGTCTTATAGGGGAGAGGGGAGGACGGAGTGTAGAGAGGGGAGGGAGGAGGGAGGAGGGAGAGTAGAGAGGGGAGGAGGGAGAGTAGAGATGGGAGGAGGGAGAGGGGAGGGAGGAGGGGGAGTAGAGATTGGAGGGAGGAGGTAAAGTAGAGAGAGGAGGGAGGAGAAAGAGTAGAGAGGGGAGGGAGGAGGGAGAGTAGAGAGGGTAGGGAGAGTAGAGAGAGGAGGGAGAGGGAGGAGTTGGAGTAGAGATGGGAGGGAGGAGGGAGAGTAGAGATGGGAGGGAGGAGGGAGAGTAGAAAGGAGGAAGGAGAGTAGAGAGGGGAGTAGGGAGAGCGGAGAGGGGAGAGGGTAGGAAGGAGAGTAGAGAGGGGAGGGGGGAGGAGGGAGAGTGGAGGAGAGAAGAGATGAGGGAGAGTAGAGAGGGGAGGGAGGAGGGAGAGTAGAGAGGAGGGAGGAGGGAGAGTAGAGAGGGGGGGAGGAGGGAGAGTAGAGAGGGGAGGGGGGAGCAGGGAGAGTAGAGGGGAGAAGGGATGAGGGAGAGTAGAGAGGGGAGGGAGAGTAGAGACTGTAATGGGAGGGGGGAGAGGAGAGGAGGGAGAGTAGAGACTGTAATGGGAGGGGGGAGAGGGGAGGAGGGAGAGTAGAGAGGGGAGGGAGGAGGGAGAGTAGAGAGGGGAGGGAGGATGGAGAGTAGAGACTGTAATGGGAGGGGGGAGAGTAGAGACTGTAATGGGAGGGGGGAGAGTAGAGACTGTAATGGGAGGGGGGAGAGGGGAGGAGGGAGACTCAGCAACAAGCGTTCATTATTTTCACCCCAAAGTGCCTTTAAAAAATGTTTTTGCTTTTTTCCAGCACATGTAATTTATTTTTGGGGTTATTAATTATGTCATTGACAGTTCCTGTAGGACTCTGTCTCACTTTGAGTGTTTACCCCTTGAGGGCAGAGAACCAGAGAATCATTAATGTTAGGTATTAGGCTACTGCCAAATCCTTCAACATCAACACGGAGTTCATTCATGACATTTTATGAAGAATTACTACAGGCCAAGCTGTCAATGTTGCTTTATCCAGAGGGAAACAGTGGTTAATCAAGCCATTCTAAACTTTTATATCCAAATCAACAGGGTTAATCTACAAGATCAGTATTAATTTGGTGAGTTAACGGATTCAGTTTCAACTTCCTGTACAAACACACAGCAAATGACTGGATAGCGAGAATATAAATAGCCTTGCATTTGTTTTTCAAAGTACTCAGACTGCCATGACACGGCTGAACTCTCTTCACTGGTGTTTTACAACTTCGCTATACGAGTTCAGATTCGTCCCAAATGGCACCCCATTCCCTATAGAGTGCACTACTTTTGACCAGGGCCCATAGTGTGACATTTGGGACAAACCCTTAGTCTAGATGGGATGGGAGGGAGAGTTCAGTCCATTGTCATCTCCTCTCCTACTGTTGTAGATAGATCTCTGTTGATCACAATTTAGAATGCAAACTAATTATCTTCCCAATTAAAATCATTGTGACCTCACAGCTGCGGCGTGTGACTGTTCTCTTTTAGGGGAGCGCCCGTGTTTCTGGGTGAGAGGAGTCTGACCACATTACCTATAATGAATATTTCTGAAGGGGTTAGCTTAGCGTTGTCTGGCGTCATGAGACAGGCGGGTCAGGTGTCTGCTAATGGAGGGTCACGGTCTTGAACACACATTGCGTAATAACTACACTGATCCCTGGTGGCTAAATGCATCATGTTGTGCCAAGTCGCCCCGACGAGCTGCACTCAGGTGAAGCTAACGATGCCAAAGAAGCACATCAGATTAGTTTAGAACCGCATAAAGGTTAAACAAGACACTTTGGATAGGTATAAAAAGGCGCCCTATTCCCTATAGTGCACTGACCAGAGACTTGAAGGGAACAGGGTGCCATTCGGGACAAAAACAATGATCCAGTCACTCTGTTTCCGAGCAGTGTAGCAAATGATACGTTGGCTCAAATCCCAGGTTTTTGGAAGAAAGTATTGCACTTTGAATAGGGTGTCATTACAGCCGCTGATTGAGCTCTGCTGGGTGAAACATTTGTCCTGGAAAGAAGGAATAAACGTCGCCCCCCCCAAACCCCCCCCACACACACACACTGGTAATAGTGTAGAGCTTCCTCATAACGTATTACGTTTTGGGTCAATGCACCACAAATTCTACTAGAATCTACAATCGCAGGGTTCTCCTTTTATCTTTGGCTATTTCAGACACAGCCATGGTCCTTAGCTGGAGCCATTGTGTGGAAAGATGACATGACGTCTTTTTACTGTGATGTGACACAATGGCAGAAAGACAAACAGCTCCGTCTGTAAAGTGATGATGGTTACTCTGTGACAGGAATCACAAATAAAATACCTCAATGAATGCTATTCCATAGTCACAATGAAATGACAGCCCTATGAAACCTGGTCAAAAGCAATCTATTATATAGAGCTTCATTTAGGACGAAAACAATATCTCTACAGACATGATGATGTAAAATGTACCAGCATTATGGATTTAACAACAATCATTGTCTATGTACAGCAACACAGTGTGTCTAATGTATGATACCTTTTCCAACCATCTATTTCCAAGTGGATAATGGGTCCGAGATGTATCATGATGTAGTAGGTGGGCACACAATTACACAAATAGCACACATAATTGCACAATGGCTAAATGTGCCTCCCCCCCCCACACACACACACACGATAGAAGATTCATTCTTCACAGGTGGTTTGACCAAATTCAACACTCTTTCGTTGACCTCCATGAAAACAATTCTCACTTTATGGGCTTATTTTCGTGGCCAGAGTTTGGGCTAATCTCTTCACCTCTTCCGTCATATCACCTTTAGCTCTCTATCCAGGCAACAACTCCAGCAATCATACAGTGTGCATCTCAAATGGAACTCTATTCCTTGCTAAATATTTTTTTCTAACTCTGGCTTCTCAAACCAGCGAGGACATTCTGGTTATAACTGAAAAAGATGGCCCTGGAGGGTAGGGCTGCCATCTTATCGGCTCTTAACCAACTATGCTATTTTGTTTGTTTTTTCTCGTTGTTCGTAACTTGTTTTGTACATAATGTTGCTGCTACCTTCTCTTATGACAGAAAAGAGCTTCTGGACATCATAACTGGGATTACTCACCTCAAATTGGATAAGGAGTTCTTCTTGAATGAGTTGGATGCGAGGGATATGGTTTCGCAGAAAGGGATCTGGGTGCCTTATGAGCATCAGGCGACAAGAGGCTAATCTGCCCTTGCCTTCCGTTCTGCTAGCTAACGTTCAATAACTGGACAATAAATGGGGCAAACTGAAAGCACGTATATCCTACCAACGGGACATTAAAAACTGTAATATCTTATGTTTCACCGAGTCATGGCTGAACGACGACATTGATAACATACAGCTGGCAGGTTATACACTCTATCGGCAGGATAGAACAGCAGCCTCTGGTAAGACACAGGCGTGGGCCTATGCATATTTGTAAAGAACAGCTGGTGCACGATATCTAAAGAAGTCTCAAGGTTTTTCTCACCTGAGGTAGAGTATCTCATGAAAAGCTGTAGACCACACTATGTACCTAGAGCGTTTTCATCTGTATTTTTCTTAGCTGTCTACATACCACCACAGACTGAGGCTGGCACTGAAATCACACTGAGCTTTATTCCTGCCATAAGTAAACAGGAAAACACTCATCCAAAGGCGGCACTCCTAGTGGCCGGGAACTTTAATGCAGGGTAACTTAAATCAGTTTTACCTCATTTCTTTCAGGATGTTAAATGTGCAACCAGGGGGAAAACAATAATAGACCACCTTTACTCTACAAACAGAGACATGTACAAAGCTTTCCCTCAATTTGGCAAATCTGACCATAACTCTATTCTCCTGATTCCTGCTTACAAGCAAAACCTTAAGAAGGAAGCACCAGTGACTCATCTATAAAAAAGTGGTCAGATGAAGCAGATGCTAAACTACAGGACTGTTTTGCAATCACAGACTGGAACATGTTCCGGGATTCTTCCGATGGCATTGAGAAGTACAGGCTTTATCAATAAGTGCATCGAGGACGTCGTCCCCACATTGACTGTACGTACCGTACGTAAATACCCCAAACAGAAGCCATGGATTACAGGCAACATCCGCACTGAGCTAAAGGGAGAGCTGCCGCTTTCAAGGAGCGGGACTCTAACCCGGAAGCTTATAAGAAATCCCACTATGCCCTCCGACGAACCATCAAACAGGCAATGCTTCAATACAGGAATAAGATCAAATCATACTACACCGGCTCCGACGCTCATCGGATGTGGCAGGGCTTGCAAACTGTTACAGACTACAAAGGGAAGCACAGCCGAGAACAGCCCAGTGACACGAACCTACCAGACGAACTTAATAACTTCTATGGTCGCCTTGAGGCAAGTAACACCGAAACATGCATGACAGCATCAGCTGTTCCCGACAACTGTGTGATCATGCTCTCCGCAGCTGATGTGAGCAGGACCTTTAAACAGGTCAGCATTTACAAGGCCGCTGGGCCAGACCGATTACCAGGATGTGTACTCCGGGCATGTGCTGACCAACTGGAAAGTGTCTTCACTGGCATTTTCAACCTCTCCCTGTCTGAGTCTGTAATACCAACATGTTTCAAGCAGACCACCATAGTCCCTGTGCCCAAGAACACAAAGGTAACCTGCCTAAATGACTACCGACCTGTAGCACTCATGTCCGTAGCCATGAAATGCTTTGAAAGGCTGGTCATGGCTCAAATCAACACTCCAAATTTGACTCACTCCAAATTTGCATACCCCACCAACAGATCCACAGATGATGCAATCTCTATTGCACTCCACACTGCCCTTTCACACCTGGACAAAAGGAACACCTTTGTGAGAATGCTGTTTATTGACTACAGCTCAGTGTTCAACACCATAGTGTCCTCAAAGCTCATCACTAAGCTAAGGATCCTGGGACAAAACACCTCCGTCTGCAACTGGATCCTGGACTTCATGACGGGCTGCCCCCAGGTGGTATGGGTAGGTAACAACACATCCGCCATGCTGATCCTCAACACGGTTGCCCCTCAGAGGTGCGTGCTCAGTCCCTTCTTGTACTCCCTGTTCATTTGTCTGCATGGCCAGGCACAACTCCAACACCATCATTAAGTTTGCTGACGACACAACAGCCTGATCACCGACAACGATGAGACAGCCTATAGGGAGGAGGTCAGAGACCTGACTGTGTGGTGCCAGGACAACAACCTCTCCCTCAATGTAATCAAGACTAAGGAGATGATTGTGGACTACAGGAAAAGGAGGACCGAGCACACCCCCATTCTCATTGACGGGGCTTCTACTCCCAAGCCTCTACCTTCATGTACATAATTACCGCGACACCGGTGCTCCCTGCACATTGACTCTGTACCGGTTCCCCCTGTATATAGTCCCACTATTGATATTTACTGCTGCTCTTTCATGATTTGTTATTCTTATCTCTTACTTTTTTAGGGATTTTGTTGGTTAAGGGCTTTTAAGTAAGCATTTCACTGTAAGGTTGTATTCAGCGCATGTGACAAATAAAATGTGACTTGATATTAATAGTGCTTAATAAAGAAGTTTATACAGGATTCTGGTGTGTCTCTAACTGGTTATAATGTTTATAGATCTGATAGGGTTGGCAGAGGAGGGGGTGTCGCCAAATACATAAAGAGCAACTTAAATGTTCCTGTATCCATTACCACCTCTGTCCCTCAGCAATTTGAATGTCTAGTCCTTAATGTGGGCCTTGATAATAATGCCAAAGTGGGAATTTTACAATACAAGCCTCTGTACAGTTAGATCTGTGGAGATACAAGCCTCCGTACAGTTAGCTCTGTGGAGATAAAAGCCTCTGTACAGTTAGCTCTGTGGAGATACAAGCCTCCATACAGTTAGCTCTGTGGAGATACAAGCCTCCATACAGTTAGCTCTGTGGCGATACAAGCCTCCATACAGTTACCTCTGTGGAGATACAAGCATCCGTACATTTAGCTCTGTGGAGATACAAGCCTCCGTACAGTTAGCTCTGTGGAGATACAAGGCTCCATACAGTTAGCTCTGTGGATATACAAGCCTCCATTCAGTTAGCTCTGTGGAGATACAAGCCTCTATACAGTTAGCTCTGTGGAGATACAAGCCTCTGTACAGTTAGCTCTGTGGAGATACAAGCCTCCGTACAGTTATCTCTGTGGAGATACAAGCCTCTTTACAGTTGGCTCTGTGGAGATACAAGCCTCCATTCAGTTAGCTCTGTGGAGATACAAGCCTCTGTACAGTTAGCTCTGTGGAGATACAAGCCTCCGTACAGTTAGCTCTGTGGAGATACAAGCCTCTGTACAGTTAGCTCTGTGGCGATACAAGCCTCCATACATTTAGCTCTGTGGAGATACAAGCCTCTGTACAGTTAGCTCTGTGGCGATACAAGCCTCTGAACAGTTAGCTCTGTGGAGATACAAGCCTCCGTACAGTTAGCTCTGTGGAGATACAAGCTGAGATGATCCAAGTTGAATAGCCCTCCTGACCTCCTCACCACCCCAGAGAGCTGTGTGTCTCAGACCCATTAGCAGGAGGCGCTGAGAGTATAGATGTCACTCCACATTAGCTGATTAGTCTCCTCTCTATGCCTGTCTGTCTCTATGAATACAGAGTTAGCATATAACCACCGCTGTCAGCTGCTATCCCGGACCGAAGTGGCCACCTGCTCTCACAGCCTTATGTGCTTTCACTGCTATTAGAAGTCACGATAGGCCTATAGGGTGATAATGTAAAGCTGCCATGGCCTCTGAACCACATGAAGAAGATGAGTCGTACATGCATATTACGACTAATCCCCTAACCTTATGTAGCTAGTGGTCTAGCTGACATCCTTGACGCTAGGGACAGGAAAGAAGCTGACCCCAGCAGCAGAAGGTTGTTGAAGCCTATGTAGATGAAGAAGAATAAACAACAACATTAAGTGACGCTAGGACAAAGTAATAGCCAAGTCAGTGTAACAGTAAGTCTAAACAAACTATACCAGTAGTTCTATACCAGCTATAACAGTAGTTCTATACCAGCTATAACAGTAGGTCTATACCAGCTATAACAGTAGTTCTATACCAGCTATAACAGTAGTTCTATACCAGCTATAACAGTAGGTCTATACCAGCTATAACAGTAGGTCTATACCAGCTATAACAGTAGTTCTATACCAGCTATAACAGTAGGTCTATACCAGCTATAACAGTAGGTCTATACCAGCTATAACAGTAGTTCTATACCAGCTATAACAGTAGTTCTATACCAGCTATAACAGTAGGTCTATACCAGCTATAACAGTAGTTCTATACCAGCTATAACAGTAGTTCTATACCAGCTATAACAGTAGGTCTATACCAGCTATAACAGTAGTTCTATACCAGCTATAACAGTAGTTCTATACCAGCTATAACAGTAGGTCTATACCAGCTATAACAGTAGTTCTATACCAGCTATAACAGTAGTTCTATACCAGCTATAACAGTAGTTATATACCAGCTATAACAGTAGTTCTATACCAGCTATAACAGTATGTCTACATCAGCTATAGACTTTTATCTCCCTCACCAACTTCAAACATCAGCTATCTGAGCAGCTAACCGTTCGCTGCAGCTGTACATGGTCTATTGGTAAATAGCCCACCCATTTTCACCTACCTCATCCCCATACTGTTTTTATTTATTTATTTTTCTGCTCTTTTGCACACCAATATCTCTACCTGTACATGACCATCTGATCATTTATCACTCCAGTGTTAACCTGCAAAATTGTAATTATTCGCCTACCTCATGCCTTTTGCACACATTGTATATAGACTCCCCCTTTGTTTTCTACTGTGTTATTGACTTGTTAATTGTTTACTCCATGTGTAACTCTGTGTTGTCTGCTCATACTGCTATGCTTTATCTTGGCCAGGTCGCAGTTGCAAATGAGAACTTGTTCTCAACTAGCCTACCTGGTTAAATAAAGGTGAAATAAAAAATAAATAAAATAAAAAATAACAGTAGGTCTATAGCAGAGGAACTAAACAGTAGTTCTATACCAGCTATAACAGTAGTTCTATACCAGCTATAACAGTAGGTCTATACCAGCTATAACAGTAGTTATATACCAGCTATAACAGTAGGTCTATACCAGCTATAACAGTAGGTCTATACCAGCTATAGCAGTATGTTTATTGCATTGTAGGTCTTTGCAGTAAGGAAGGAGATAATTGGCCTTCCCTGGTAAGTGTAATAGTACACCAATGCCAAAGTGACAGCTTTGGTGACTCTGGTTCAATCTCTGACACATGGATCGATAGCACGTGCTCCAAGTCAGTGGGAAAATGTTTCCAACACTTCCTTTCCCTTCTAGCTTCCAGAACGATAACAAATTCAATTTGAAACCTCTAAATACCCTGAACTCTGAGAGACAGGGCTCTGAGGAGACGATAACACATCAACCATGTTGACCTTTTTAAAGAGATTGTTAAATAACAGTGATATTTCTGACATGTGGATGATTAAACTGAATGATCTGTTGAGGCTGTAATGAAAAAACACACAAGAGCTCGTTTAGCTCTGTTGGACATGTGCCATAATCATTTTCCCTCCCTCCCTTCATACTTCTCTCTTCTCTCCCTCCCTTCATACTTTCTTTCTTCTCTCCCTCCCTTCATACTTTCTCTATTCTCTCCCTCCCTTCATACTTTCTCTCTTCTCTCCCTTCCTTCATACTTTCTCTCTCCTCTCCCTCCCTTCATACTTTCTCTCTTCTCTCCCTCCTGCTCTTATCTGAAAGGCACTTCTACCTCTTCTTCTCCTCTCAACTGCCTCCACGAGCATGATCTAATATTTGTATGAATCTCCTAATACATCTCCCTAGTGATGAACTATGTTTGTTCTGTGGGAGGAGAAAATATGAAATGTGACCAACCTTTTCCAAGAAGTTTAACCTTTTCAAAATGCCAGGCGAAGAAGAGAGGTCTGAGTCTAAGCGTGCCACATACTCAGAGGAGATTCTATCATGACCTATAACAGCCTCAGCCAAAAGTGTCAGCGAGCGTTTGACAGTGACGAATTGTGGGTAGCCCCCCGGCTATCCTTTAGCCTCGAGATATTCCTTGATAGCATATTTAAAGTGGAGGACTTCTCCTCCCACATAGCTGGAATGACCCGTCTGTCTCTCTACAGAGGGTACGTCCCAAATGGTACCCTATTCCCTTTATAGTGCACTACTTTTGACCAGAGTCCATCATGGGTCCTGGTCAAAAGTAGTGCACTATATATAGTGTCATTTGGAACACAACCTGTCTACACATGCCTGACATTACCTGACTGTCAAGTCTACAGAACTAGAGACCCATGGAGTCAGCCACGAAACCGTCAGCTGTCCATCAGCTGCACACATTGCATTCCTCTTCAGAGACAATGAAGTGTTCCGACCTTCTCATGCAAACCCTTCTGTCAGTTGACAGTGTGGCTATATCTACACAGAATATTCCATCCTCATTCCAGGTGTATTAGACGGAGGGATCAGGGGGAATAACACTCAACTGTTCACCCAGGTGACAGGGCCATTTGTCTACACCTACGTCCCAAATGGCAGCCTATTGCCTATATAGTGCACTATGGGCTCTAGTCAAAAGTAGTGCACTATAAAGGGAATAGGGTGCCATTTGGGATGCAGACCTTTTTCGGTCGACATTGGATCATGTCCGACCCAGTCTACTATGGATTTCCTTTTCTTCCCTTGTTGTCTCCACCAGAGCTGTCTCAACCAATCATCTGCTGACAGGTCAGAGCAACGTTGAGCAGCTTTGTTGTCAGAGGTCCAATGGTTGGTTCCCTCACAGGCTAGAATAGAAAGGAATGAATAGGGTGGTTTTCTACACAGATATAGCATGCATCCCAAATGCCACCCTATTCCCTATATAGTGATTTTATATAATAATTTTTTTCTTTGGCAAGATTAGCAAACTTAGGCATGACATGCCAGCAACAAATGCTGACACTACACATCCAAGTATAATGTCACCTCTTCCAAGTATTATGAAAGACAGTCATTGTGATTTTGAATTCCAGAAAGTGGGTGTGGAAGAGATGAAATTTTTTTTTGTTTTCTATCAATAATGACAAGCCACCGGAGTCTGACAACTTGGATGGAAAATGACTCTGGATAATAGCGGACGATATTGCCACTCATATTTGCCATATTTTCAATTTGTGCCTACTAGAAAGTGTGTGTCCCCAGGCTCGGCGGGAAGCAAAATCCATTCCTCTTCCTATGGATAGTAAAGCACCCTTTACTGGCTGAAATACCCACCAATCAGCCTGTTACCAACCCTTAGTAAATCTTTGGAAGAAAAAAATATTTGACCAGATTCACAGTGAACAAATTGACAGCAAACGTTCAGCATGCTTATATAGGGAAGGACATTCAACAAGAACAGCACTTGATTGATGATTGGCTAAGAGAAATTGATGATGAAAAGATTGTGGGGGCTGTTTTGTTAGACTTCCGTGCGGCTTTTGACATCATCGATCACAGTCTGCTGCTGGAAAAAAACGTATGTGTTATGGATTTACAACCCATGCTACATTGTGGATAAAGAGTTACCTGTCTAATAGAACACAGAGGCGCCTTACTTTTTTCAATCTTTACTAATGACATGCCACTGGCGTTAAGTAATGTCAGAGTGTCTATGTATGCGGATGACCCAACACTATAAACGGAAGCTACTACAGGGACTGAAATGACTGCAAAGAGCTGCAGTTACTTTCAGAATGTGTGGCAAGGAATAATTTCAGCCCTAAATATTGCAAAAACTAAAAGCATTGTATTTGAGACAAATCATTCACTAAAACCTAAACCTCAACTAAAACTTTTAAGAAATGTTGCGGATATTGAGCAAGTGGAGGTGACTAAACTGCTTGGCGTAACCCTGGATTGTAAACCGTCATGGTCAAAATGTTGATACAACAGTAGCTAAGACGGGAGAAGTCTGTCCATAATAAATCTCTGCTCTGCCTTCTTAACAACACTATCAACAAGGCCGGTCCTACAGGCTCTAGATGTGTTGCTCCTGGACTACCGTTCAGTCGTGTGGTCAGGTGCCACAAAGAGGCATTTGGCTCAGGACAGGGCAGCACGGCTGGCACTTCAATGTACACGGAGAGCTAACATCATTTTTTATGTTTATCTGATTCCACTGCTTGCATCAGTTACCTGATGTGGAATAGAGTTCCATGTAGTCATGGCTCTATGTAGTACTGTTTATTTGTTATTTCACCTTTATTTAACCAGGTAGGCCAGTTGAGAACAAGTTCTCATTTACAACTGCAACCTGGCCAAGAATAAAGCAAAGCAGTTCGACACAAACAACAACACAGAGTTACACATGGAGTAAACAAAACATACAGTCAATAATACAGTTTTAGAAAATCTATATACAGTGTTTGCAAATGAGGTGAGAAAAGGGAGGTAAGGCAGTAAATAGGGCCTGGTGAAGAAGTAATACAATATACCGATTAGACATGAGAGTGATTGATATGCAGAAGATGAATGTGCAAGTAGAGATACAGGGGTGCAAAGATATAGCAAGATAAATAAATTAAAACAGTATGGGGATGAGGCAATACAGATGGGCTATGTACAGGTGCAGTGATCTGTGAGCTGCTCAGACAGCTGGTGCTGGAGCGGCTGGTGCAGCAGCTGGTGCTGCTGCTCAGAAAGCTGGAGCGCATGCTACGAGTGGGTGCTGCTATGGTGACCAGTGAGCTGAGATAAGGCGGGGCCTTACCTATCAGAGACTTGTAGATGACCTGAAGCGGGTGGGTTTGGCGACGAGTGTGAAGCGAGGGCCAGCCAACGAGAGCGTACAGGTCTCAGTGGTGGGTAGTATGTGGGGCTTTGGTGACAAAACGGATGGCACTTGTCGTAGCTGAATCAGAATTAGTTAGGTAACAATAAATGAGATGTTTTTTTACTGTATACTTGTCATTAGAATGTCTTCTTTTGGACTATACTGTCGGCAGTTGCATTTTCCTTTCTTCTCTAGGGAAAAGTCACTTGGGGCCCAGAGAGTGTAGAGGTCAGGCTTGTTTTTTACATGTCTGGTAATATGCATAATATCAGAAAGGGAGGTTCAGGTTTGAACATTGTCTTCATATTTTAATGTGTCTGTAACTATTCCAAAACCATGTGAAGGGCTCCACAATGTCTGTACTCCAGTTACTCCCTCCTTTTCACCGGTGTGGGCAGCGATCGGTTGAAGAGAATGCATTTAGTTTAAATTTTATTTAAGAGCAGTTGGAGGCCACGGAAGCTCGTCTGGAGGTTAGTTAACACAGTGTCCAAGGAAGGGCCAGAAGTATACAGAATGGTGTCATCTGCGCAGAGGTGGATCAGAGAATCACCAGCTGCAAGAGCGACCTCATTGATGTATAAAGAGAAGAGAGTCGGCCCGAGAAATGAACCCTGTGGCACCCCCATAGAGACTAACAGAGGTCGGACAACAGCCCCTCCGATTTGACACACTGAACTCTGTCCGAGAAGTAGTTGGTGAACCAGGCGAGGCAGTCATTTTAGAAACCATTGCTGTTGAGTCTGACGATAAGAATGTGGTGATTGACAGAGTCGAAAGCCTTGGCCAGGTCGATGAATACGGCTGCACAGTAATGTCTCTTATCGATGGCATTTATGATATCGGTTAGGACCTTGAGCGTGCCTGAGGTGCACCCATGACCAGATTGTATAGCGGAGAAGGTACGTGGGATTCGAAATGGTCGGTAATCTGTTTGTTAACTTGGCTTTCGAAGACCTTAGAAAGGCAGGGTAGGATAGATATAGGTCTGTAGCAGTTTGGGTCTAGAGTGTCTCCCCCTTTGAAGAGGGGGATGACCGGGGCAGCTTCCAATCTCTGGGAATCTCAGACGATACGAAAGAGAGGTTGAACAGGCTGGTAATAGGGGTTGCAACAATTTCGGCAGATCATTTTAGAAAGAGAGGGTCCAGATTGTCTAGCCCGACATATTTGTAGGGGTCCAGATTTTGCAGCTCTTTCAGAACATCAGCTAACTGGATTTGGGTGAAGGAGAAATGGTGGGGGCTGGTTGCTGTGGGGGGTGCCGGGCAGTTGACCGGGGTAAGGGTAGCCAGGTGGAAAGCATGGCCAATCGTAGAGAAATCCTTATTGAAATTCTCAATTACAGTTGATTTATCGGTAGTGAAAGTGTTTCCTAGCCTCAGTGCAGTGGGCAGTTGGGAGGAGGTGCTCTTATTCTCCATGGACGTTACAGTGTCCCAGAATTTTTTTGAGTTTGTACTACAGGATGCACATTTCTGTTTGAAAAAGCTAGCCTTAGCTTTCCTAACTGCCTGTGTATGTTGGTTCCTAACTTATCTGAAAAGTTGCATATCACAGGGGCTATTCGATGCCAATGCAGAACGCCACATGATGGTTTTGTGCTGGTCAAGGGCAGACAGGTCTGGATTGAACCAAGGGCTATATCTATTCCTGGTTCTAAATTTTTTTGAACGGGGCATGCTTGGTGAGGAAGGCACTTTTAAAGAATAACCAGGCGTCCTCGAGGTCAATGTCATTCCAGGATACTACGGCCAGGTTGATTAGAAAGGCCTGTTCGTAGTAAATCTCTTATGGCTCAAAGTGGATGAGAGATTTACTTCATCACTGCTTGTTTCTGTAAGAAGTGTTGACAAGCTAAATGCACCGAGGTGTCTGACTAAACTACCAGCACTCAGCTCGGACACCCATGCATAACCCGCAAGACATGCCACCCAAGGTCTCTTCACAGTTCAGTCTAGAACAGACTATGAGAGGTGCACAGTATTACATAGAGCCATGACTACATGGAACTCTATTCCACATCAGGAACTAATACAAGCAGTATAATCAGATTACACCTTATGGAACAGTGAAGACTGTGAAGAGACACACAAACAAATACACAATCACACATAGACATGATAAGACACACTCTACACACACGTACACATGGATTTTGTATTGTAGATAATGTGATAGTAGAGTAGCCTGAGGGAACAGGCTTAATGTTGCTGGACCCCAGGAAGAGTAGCTGCTGCCTTGGCAGGAACTAATGGGGATCCATGATAAACCCCAGGAAGAGTAGCTGCTGCCTTGGCAGGAACTAATGGGGATCCATGATAAACCCCAGGAAGAGTAGCTGCTGCCTTGGCAGGAACTAATGAGGAGCCATAATAAACCCCAGGAAGAGTAGCTGCTGCCTTGGCAGGAACTAATGAGGAGCCATAATAAACCCCAGGAAGAGTAGCTGCTGCCTTGGCAGGAACTAATGAGGAGCCATAATAAACCCCAGGAAGAGTAGCTGCTGCCTTGGCAGGAACTAATGGGGATCTATAATAAACCCCAGGAAGAGTAGCTGCTGCCTTGGCAGGAACTAATGGGGATCTATAAGAAAACCCAGGAAGAGTAGCTGCTGCCTTGGCAGGAACTAATGGGGAGCCATAATAAATACATGCGCCGAATACAACAGTTGTAGACCTTACTTACGAGCTCCTAACCAACAGTGCAGTTTCAAAGAAATACGGAAAAGAAAAAGAGATAAAAGTAACAAGTAATTAAAGTAACAAAAATAACAATATACACAGGGGGGTGACGGTACAGAGTCTATGTGCTGGGGCACCAGTTAGATGAGGTAGTATGTACATGTCAGTAGAGTTATTAAAGTGACTATGCATAGATGACAACAGAGAATGGCAGTGGTGTGGAGAGAGGGGGGGAGGCAATGCAAATAGTCTGGGGAGCCATTTGACTAGATGTTCAGGAGTCTTATGGCTTGGGGGTAGAAGATGTTTAGAAGCCTCTTGGACCTAGGCTTGGCGCTCCGGTACCGCTTGCCGTGCGGTAGCAGGGAGAACACTCTATAAAAAGGGTGGCTGGAATCTTTGACAGTTTTTAGGGCCTTCCTCTGACCCCTCCTGGTAAGGAGGTAGGAAGCTTGGCCCCTGGGTTGAGGATCAGCGGGGAAGATGTGTTGTTACTTACCTTTACCACCTGGTGGTGGCCCGTCAGGAAGTCCAGGAGCTTTGAGGGAATTATGGTGTTGAACGCTGAGCTCTAGTCAATGAATAGCATTCTCACATAGGTGTCCCTTTTGTCCAGGTGGTAAAGGGCAGTTTGGAGTGCAATAGAGATTTCATTATCTGTGGATCTGTTGGGGCGGTATGCAAATTGGAGTGGGTCTAGGGTTTCTGGGATAATGGTGTTGATGTGAGCCATGACCAGCCTTTCAAAACACTTCATGGCTACCAGACGTGAGTGCTCCGGGTTGGTAGTCATTTAGGCAGGTTACTTTAACACTAAAGTACAGGCACTATGGTGGTCTGTTTTAAACATGTTGGCATTAAAGACTCAGACAGGGAGAGGTTGAAAATGTCAGTGAAGACACTTGCTAGTTTTTCAACGCATGCTCACAGTACACGTCCTGGTAATGTGCCTGGCCCTGCGCCCTTGTGAATGTTGTCCTGTCTAAAGGTGTTAGTCACATCGGCTGTGGAGATTTTGATCACACAGTCTTCCGGTACAGCTGGTGCTCTCATGCATGTTTCAGTGTTATTTACCTCGAAGCGAGCATAGAAGTACTTTAGCTCGTCTGGTAGGCTCGTGTCACAGGGCAGCTCTCGGCTGTGCTTCCCCAAGTAGTCAGTAATGGTCTGCCACATCCGACGAGCGTCAGAGCTGGTATAGTACGACTCGATCTTAGTTCTGTATTGACGCTTTGCCTGCTTGATGTTTCGTCAGAGGGCATAGTGGGATTTCTTATAAACTTCTGGGTTAGAGTCCCGCTCCTTGATAGAGGCAGCTCTAACCTTTAGCACAGTGCAGATGTTGCCTGTAATCCATGGCTTCTGGTTGGGTTATGTACATACGGTCACTGTGGGGACGATGTCATCGATGCACTTATTGATGATCTGTGCTGCATAACAAAGGAAACAGAATATCATGTGTCCAATCAAATTTATAATCACAAAGATCAAATCATAACAATCATTCTCTTTTTTAACATAATTAGGTAATTCAGCAATTCAGTTCAATAAAGAAGTCAATAGGAATCATCACTGAGTCATTTAGGCTTGTAACTGTTCATCATAATCATGAGAAGAATACAAATAATGAAATTGGTTATTCAATCTGTAATCCTAATTAGTTTTATATGAGAATTGATCAGTTCAGCAAACAATGACGTTTCATATTTCACCCTTTCAAGTTAGTCTTCATATGTACATGTAATTTCATTACATGTTAACCATATATTGACGGCATAATTGGCCTGTGATAATCTGTAGGGCCGTGATCATTGTACATTTATATTACACAATAGGGTTGAAGCCCGCGCTCCGAGCCGCGCTCTGCGGTAATAACTATAAACAATAACTGATGACAAAAGATTGTTACCTTTCATCTGAACTGATTCGGTGGATTTACATGGATTCATGGATGCATAGAACATCTGGATTAGACGGAGTTAAGGAAGAGAAAGCAGTGAGCTCAGGCGATGGCGATTTCCTCCTCTTATGGAGTTGAGATCTGTCGGACATTTCCACCTGACCTAACTAAAGCGCCCCTAAACCAGCTGAGCAAGTGGCCATGAAACTAAGGATTCTTCCACCAACTCCAAGGGACTTTTCTTCAGAGAGCTCGGGCGATGGCGATTTTCCTCCAAAATTAGGAGCTCCAGGAGGGTTACATATTAAGGAGCTTTGTTGGTCCATCAACTGATCCTGGTCTACAGTTTCTGATGAAATAGTCAACCTCAGGCGAGCAGTAGCTTGAGACTTCCTTAGATATCGTGCACCAGCTGTTATTTACAAAAATACATAGTCTGCCGCACACTGCTACATACCCTGGAATAATCTAGACAGTCTTGTAAACACTGCTACATACCCTGGAATAATCTAGACAGTCTTGCAAACACTGCTACATACTCTGGAATAATCTAGACAGTCTTCTAAACACTGCTACATACCCTGGAATAATCTAGACAGTCTTCTAAACACTGCTACATACCCTGGAATAATCTAGACAGTCTTGCAAACACTGCTACATACTCTGGAATAATCTAGACAGTCTTGTAAACACTGCTACATACTCTGGAATAATCTAGACAGTCTTCTAAACACTGCTACATACCCTGGAATAATCTAGACAGTCTTCTAAACACTGCTACATACCCTGGAATAATCTAGACAGTCTTGCAAACACTGCTACATACCCTGGAATAATCTAGACAGTCTTGCAAACACTGCTACATACTCTGGAATAATATAGACAGTCTTGTAAACACTGCTACATACTCTGGAATAATCTAGACAGTCTTGTAAACACTGCCACATACCCTGGAATAATCTAGACAGTCTTGTAAACACTGCTACATACCCTGGAATAATCTAAACAGTATTTTAAACACTGCTACATACCCTGGAATAATCTAGACAGTCTTGTAAACACTGCTACATACACTGGAATAATCTAGACAGTATTTTAAACACTGCTACATACCCTGGAATAATCTAGACACTATTTTAAACACTGCTACATACCCTGGAATAATCTAGACAGTCTTGTAAACACTGCTACATACCCTGGAATAATCTAGACAGTCTTGTAAACACTGCCACATACCCTGGAATAATCTAGACAGTCTTGTAAACACTGCTACATACCCTGGAATAATCTAGACAGTCTTGTAAACACTGCTACATACCCTGGAATAATCTAGACAGTCTTCTAAATGCTGCTACATACCCTGGAATAATCTAGACAGTCTTCTAAATGCTGCTACATACCCTGGGATAATCTAGACAGTCTACTAAACACTGCTACATACTCTGGTGCTACATACTCTGGAATAATCTAAAGAGTCTTGTAAACAACATTGAACAGCCCTGATTTAGCCAGTGTGAGGTATTCTTCTGCCACTTCCTTTCTCATAACATAAGTGTGTCCGTCCCTTTTCCGGCAAAATCACTGTGACTCAGTCAACCAGCCATCCAGCCTCCGCAATTTCCCCTTAGAAGTGAGAGGCGATCAGAGGCCGCTGTGTTTCGGGATGAGTGTGTGTGCACGCGGGTGTACGTGTTTGTGTATGTGTGTTGTGTGGATGAGTTTGAAGGCCCAAGTGTTGTCTATCTGTCTCTGATGGCCTCATAGATGTCCTAATGTAGTTATAACAATAGCTGTCAGTCGACTGTCCTAATGTAATTATAACAATAGCTGTCAGTCGACTGTCCTTATGTAATTATAACAATAGCTGTCTGTTGACTGTCCTAACATAATTAAAACAATAGCTGTCTGTTGACTGTCCTAACATAATTAAAACAATAGCTGTCTGTTGACTGTCCTAACATAATTAAAACAATAGCTGTCTGTTGACTGTCCTACTGCAATTAAAACAATAGCTGTCTGTTGACTGTCCTAATGTAATTATAACAATAGCTGTCTGTTGACTGTCCTAATGTAATTATAACAATAGCTGTCAGTCGACTGTCCTAATGTAATTATAAAAATAGCTGTCTGTTGACTGTCCTAATGTAATTATAACAATAGCTGTCTGTTGACTGTCCTAATGTAATTATAACAATAGCTGTCTGTTGACTGTCCTAATGTAATTATAACAATAGCTGTCTGTTGACTGTCCTAATGTAATTATAACAATAGCTGTCAGTCGACTGTCCTAATGTAATTATAAAAATAGCTGTCTGTTGACTGTCCTAATGTAATTATAACAATAGCTGTCTGTTGACTGTCCTAATGTAATTATAACAATAGCTGTCTGTTGACTGTCCTAATGTAATTATAACAATAGCTGTCTGTTGACTGTCCTAATGTAATTATAACAATAGCTGTCAGTCGACTGTCCTAATGTAATTCTAAAAATAGCTGTCTGTTGACTGTCCTAATGTAATTATAACAATAGCTGTCTGTTGACTGTCCTAATGTAATTATAACAATAGCTGTCTGTTGACTGTCCTAATGTAATTATAACAATAGCTGTCTGCCAAACCGAGAGAGAGAACGTTAGCTAGAGCCCAGTCCCTCCGCAGCCTCCGCTGTCTTCTACCACCCACAATGCCCATTGACAGCTCTCCACACGGGGAGACGCAAATCACACAAACGCACTCATGCGCACACACACACACACACACACACACACACACACACACACACACACACACACACACACACACACAGAAATGCAAATACAACAATGAAAACAGCAGCGTTTTCCAGCATCACTCGGCATTCCAAGGTGATGTTTCTATGGTGATTTCAATTTGAAAGTTGTTCAGCGTTAGCTTGTCTAGTCTTGTCTTGGTGTGTGTGTGTGGTATTTGTGTGTGTTCAGCTTGTCATGATTTGGTGTGTGTGTGTTTGTGTGTGTGTGTGTGTGTGTGTGTGTGTGTGTGTGTGTGTGTGTGTGTGTGTGTGTGTGTATGTGTGTGTGTGTGTGTGTGTGTGTGTGTGAGTGTGTGTGTGTGTGTGTGTGTGTGTGTGTGTGTGTGTGTGTGTGTGTTTGTGTGTTCAGCTTGTCTTGTCTTGTCTTGTCATGTTGTGTGTGTGTGCGTGTGTGTGTGTGTGTGTGTGTGTGTGTGTGTGTTCAGCATGTCTTGTTTTGTTGAGTGCGTGTGTGTTCAGCTTGTCATGGGGGGTGAGGTAAATAACGAAAACTGTACTTACAATAGTTACACTGTTGTTCATTTATGAGCCAACTGAGATTGTGTTAGGAGGAGTAAGTAAGGCTCCCGAGTGGTGCAGCGGTCTAAGGCACTGCATATCAGTGCTAGAGGTGTCACTACCGACCCTGGTTTGATTCCAGGCTGTATCACACAACCGGCCTTGATTGGGAGTCCCATAGGATGGTGCACAATTGGCCCAGTGTCGTCCAGGTTAGGGTTTGGCCAGGGTAGGCCGTCATTGTAAATAAGAATTTGTTCTTAACTGACTTGCCTAGTTAAATAAAGGTTCAATAAAACATTTAAATAAAAACACAACATTAGATCAAGCTATTCAAACCATCTCCAAAGCATTAGCTAAATGACAGTTTTATATTTCAGCTGGAAGCCCACAAATAGCTGACTTAACATAATGGTCTAAATCCTATTTTGTATTGATTGTCAGCCTTGGATTCACAGGGGCCAGTTGACAACTTCATTCTACTATGCAGCCTGGTTATTTAGCTGGGGGGAGATGAGGCTTATGTCTGTCAGTGTGTGTCCGTGTGTACGTGCGCGTGTGCGTGTGTGTGTGTGGGCACTTAAGTAAAACAAAAAAAAAAGCAAACCTGTGGCAAATAAACGTTTTGTCCTGAATACAAATAGTTATATATGAGGCAAATCCAATACAACACATTACTACCACTCTCCATATTTTCAAGCATGGTGGTGGCTGCATCATGTTATGGGTATGCTTGTCATCAACAGGAGAGAATAAATTAAATAGAGCTAAGCACAGGATAAATCCTAGAGGAAAACCTGGTTCAGTTTGCTTGCCACCAGACACTGGGAGATTAATTCACCCTCAGCAGAACAATAATCTAAAACACAAGGCCAAATATACACTGAAATTGTTACCAGGACAACGTCGAATATTCCTGAGTGGCCTAGTTACAGTTTTGACTTAAATCTACTTGAAAGTCCATGGCAAGACTTGAAAATGGCTGTCTAGCAATGATCAACAACCAATTTGACAGAGCTTAAAGATTTTATAAATAATAGTGTGAATATGTTGTTCAACCCAGGTGTGTAAACCTCTTAGAGACTTTCCCAGAAGGTCTAACAACTGTAATCACAGCCAAAAGGTGATTCTAACATGTATTGACTCAGGGGTGGGAATACTTATGTAAATTATATATTTCTGTATTTCATTTTCAGTACATTTGCAATAATATCTAAAAACATTTTTTTTGTTGGTTTAGTGTTACGGTGCGTGAATGAGGACCCAAAAGCGAATTAACTTAGACAGAGCTTCTTTAATTACCAAACATAGGTAGGCTCAGACGGACCGGCAGATTCCGACAGGACAAGACAAGGTTACAGCAAACATGACGACAGTCTGGTTCAGGCATGAAACACAACAAACAAGAATCCGACAAGGACAGGAACAAAAACAGAGAGAGATATAGGGGACTAATCAGAGGGAAAAAGGGAACAGGTGGGAAAAGGGGTGACGAGGTGGTTAGGAGGAGACAAGGCACAGCTGGGGGAAAGAGGGGGAGAAAAGGTAACCTAACAACGACCAGCAGAGGGAGACAGGGTGAAGGGAAAGGACAGAGACAAGACACAACATGACAGTACATGACATTTAGAGAAGAACATCTATTTAATCTATTTTAAATGCAGGTTCTAACACAAACAGAATGTGGAATAAATCAAGGTGTGAGAATACTTTCTGAAAGCTATCTGTAACGTGCGTGATTAATATGTTTCTGTTTGTTGACTAGGCAAGGCTGGCTGGTTAGACCTATAATGGGTGAAACATCTATCACGATCACCTGCTAATGACATGTCACAATGGAAACAGAGGTAATTATTTGAAAGGATTGCTGTCTGTTAGTGTGTGTGTGTGATTATTTAAAATAATGTCTGTATATTAATGGGATAGTAGCTCACCACTCCCATTATCTATAGAAACCTGTTTGTTTTCCTGTCAATTAGGCACATAACACCCTGATACCTTTATGGGGTGTGTGCGTGTGTGTGTGCGTCAGAGGCCAAGACGGGAGGGGGAGGCTGCTGCAATTGAGGGATTTGGTACATCTGACAAGTATTTAAAATAGATTCCTCTCCATGTCTATTCTCACTGATAATCTGTCAACACAGGATAGGTGTCAAAACAATATCTCCCTATCTGTGTCCGTATCAGTGTGAGTTTTATTTTACAATGTGTTATCTGTGTTATTTTACAATGTGTTATCTGTGTTATTTTACAATGGCGCCAGAGGAGATGGCTGCCGTTTTACGGGCTCCTAACCAATTGTGTGATTTTCTGTGAGTTTTGCGTTATTTGTAACTTATTTTGTATGTAATGTTTCTACCACTATCTCTTATGAATGAAAAGAGCTTCTGGATTACTCACCTCATACTGGACAAAGATATTTTCTTTAACGAGTCAGACGCAAAGGATTTACTTCAGACACCGGACAAGGTCCAAATCCCCATCATTCATATGAACAGGAGATAAAAATATAGGGGTCGAAGGTCGGGGTGCCTTGTAAGGATCTGACGGTGAGTGGGTAACCCGCCGCTACCATTAGTCCTATTAGCAAACGTGCTGGAGAATAACCTGGATGAAGTCTGATCCAGACTACCCTACCAACGGGACATTAAAACCTGTAATATCTTATGTTTCAACGAGTCGGCTGGGTTTTCTGTGCATTGGCAGGGCAGAACAGCTATGTCTGGCAAGACGAGGGGTGGGGGTGTGTGTCTATTTGTCAATAACAGCTGGTGCGCGATGTCTAATATTAAAGAAATCTCGAGGTATTTACCAAGAGAGTTTTCATCTATAATTCTCGTAGCTGTCCATTTTCCACCACAGACCGATGCTGGCACTAAGACGACACTCAACCGGCTGTATAAGTCCCTAAGCAGACGAGAAAATTATCATCCAGAGGCGGCGCTTCTAGTGGCCGGGGACTTTAATGAAGGGAAACATAAATACATTTTACCTCATTTCTACCAGCATGTTACATGTGCATCCAGAGGAAAAATGTTTTAGAACTCCTTTACTCCACACACAGAGATGCGTACAAAACTCAACAATTGTAGACCTTAACGTAAAATTCTTACTTACAAGCCCTTCACCAACAATGCAATTCAAGAAGGAGTTAAGAAAATATTTACTAAATATTTACTAAAGTAAAAATATTAAAATAAAAATAAAAAGTAACACAATAAAAATAACAATAACGAGGCTATATAGTCCATATCTGTGTGAGTCTGTTAATATCAACCTCGTGCTATCTTAAATCTGCACAGACAACTAATTGCCTTTTACACACTATCTGCTGACTGCCAGGTACACAAAAAGGATATGCTTCTCTATTAAAGCTGAGAACCAACACTGTTCGTTGGGCCTTAACTGCACAGCTGTTGAAGTGCAGAGTTAACTACTCCATTTATGCAACTCTTATAATAAAGTCGTTTTGAAGAATATAGTCTCTCTTTTTTATTAAAATTACCACCAGTCTGTGTCTGTATCTGTGTGTGAGTCAGTGTCCGTATGTGTGTGTGTGTGAGCGTGTATAGGTCCAAGGCAGGCAGGTGATGCAAGGTAGCCCTCGGTGGCCCACCTACTCTGTGTTGCTAAGGCCCCATGTGGAGTGGTGAAGACATCTCCCTGTCTCCATGCCACGGACACATGGGCTCCGGCTGTGTGTGTGTGTGTGTATGCATGCAGCATCCCAATCCCATCATGTGATTTAGCTTCCAAGCAAACACTCTTTGGCCTGGAGTGTGACAGAGGCCGTGATATCAGTTCTACAGGCTGATGCACTTCAAACTCTCCTCCCCGGGGCACACACACAAATCGTATCGTCCTTCAGTCCGTAATTTTTTTCTCCATTCCTTGAACTGTGTAGCATCGGCTTACTCACGCCTACATTATGTGTTTTTCTCAGTCTTCACAGAGTGACATACGGAGACATATTCAGAGTTCATACGGTTGCTGTACAGTAACTTCGTTTCCCTTCTCTCAGAACGCACTGTTGCTCTCGACCACATAGGCTGTTGCTCTAATCAAATCAAATCAACATTTATTGGTTGCTTACACAGATTTGCAGATGTTATCTAAGGTGCAGCTAAATGTTTGTGTTTCTAGCTCCAACAGTGGAGTGACACCTAGCTAAATGTTTATGTTTCTAGCTCCAACAGTGGAGTGACACCTAGCTAAATGTTTATGTTTCTAGCTCCAAATGTGCAGTAATACCTAGCTAAATGCTTCGTTTTCTAGCTCCAACAGTAATACCTAGCTAAATGTTTATGTTTCTGGCTCCAACTGCAATACCTAGCTAAATGCTTGTGTTTCTATATCCAACAGTGCAGTAATACCTAGCTAAATGTTTGTGTTTCTAGTTCAAACAGTGCAGTAATTTCTAGCTAAATGCTTGTGTTTCTAGCTCCAACAGTATAACCTAGCTTAATGCTTTTGTTTATAGCTCAAACAGTAAAACCAAGCTAAAGGTTTGTGTTTCTAGCTCCAACAGTAATACCTAGGTAAATGCTTGTGTTTCTAGCTCAAACAGTACAGTATTAAATTGTAATAACTAGGTAAATGCTTTTGTTTCTAGCTCCAACAGTAATACCTAGGTAAATGCTTGTGTTTCTAGCTCAAACAGTACAGTATTAAATTGTAATAACTAGGTAAATGCTTTTGTTTCTAGCTCCAACAGTAATACCTAGGTAAATGCTTGTGTTTCTAGCTCAAACAGTACAGTATTAAATTGTAATAACTAGGTAAATGCTTTTGTTTCTAGCTCAAACAGTAATACCTAGGTAAATGCTTGTGTTTCTAGCTCAAACAGTACAGTATTAAATTGTAATAACTAGGTAAATGTTTTTGTTTCTAGCTCCAACAGTAATAGCTAGCTAAATGCTTGTGTTTGTTGCTCCATGAGTGAAGTAGTAATACCTAGCAAAATGCTTATGTTTCCAGTTACAACATTAATACCTAGCTAAATGCTTGTGTCTAGCTAAAACAGTGATAAATAGCTAAATGCTTGTGTTACTGGTTCCAACTGTAATACCATGCTAAATGCGGGTGTTTCTAGCACTAACAGTGCAGGAAAACCTAGCTAAATGATTGTGTTTCTAGCTCCAACAGTACAGTATACCTAGCTAAATGATTGGGTTTCAAGCACCAACAGTACAGTAATAACTAGTTAGCTGATTGTGTCTCGAGCTCAATACACAGCTACATGCTTGTGTTTCTAGATGCAACAGTTCTACCTAGCTAAATGCTTGTGTTTCTTGCTCCAGCAGATTAACCTAGCTAAATTCCTTTGTTTATAACTCCAACAGTGCAGTATAAAATAGCTAAATTCTTGTATTTCTAGCTCCAACAGTAATGCCTTGGTACATGCTTGTGTTTCTTGCTCGAACAGTATTACCTAGCTAAATGTTGATGTTTTTAGCTGCAACAGTGCAGTGATACTGAGCTAAATGCTTATATTTCCAGCTCCAACAGTAATACATTACTAAATGCTTGTGTTTCTAGCGCTAACAGTAATACCTAGCTAAATGCTTGTGTTTCAAGCTCCAACAGTGAGACCTAGCTTAATGCTTGTGTTTTCAACAGTACAGTAATACCTAGCCAAATACATTGGTTTCTAGCACCAAAAGTGGAGTAATACCTAGCTAAATACTTGTGTTTCTAATTACAACAGTATTACCTAGAAAAAATGCTTGTGTTTCTTGTTCCAACAATAATACCTAGCCAAAGGTTTGTGTGTCTAGCTCCAACAGTACAGTATTTCATTGTTCAATGTTTGTGTTTCTAGCTCCAACAATAATCCCTACCTATATGTTTGTGTTTATAGCTCCAAAAGTGCATAAAAACATAGCTAAATGATTGTGTTTCTTGATCCAAAACTACGGTAATAACTAGCTAAATGCTTGTGTTTGTAGCTCGAACAGGAATACCTAACTGAATGCTTGTGTTTCCAGCTCCAAACGTGCGGTGAGACCTAGTTTTATGCTTGTGTTTCTAGCTCCAACAGTAATACCTAGCTAAAAGCTTTTGTTTCTAGCTCCAACAGTAATACCTAGCTAAAAGCTTGTGTTTCTAGCTCCAACAGTAATACCTAGCTAAAAGCTTGTGTTTCTAGCTCCAACAGTAATACCTAGCTAAAAGCTTGTGTTTCTAGCTCCAACAGCAAAACCTAACTTAATGCTTGTGTTTTTAGCTCCAACAGTAATACCAAACTAAATGTCTGTGTTTCTAGCTCACACAGTACTGTAAAACTTAGGTAAATGCTTTTGATTCTTTCTTGCAGTAATACCTGGCTAAATGCTTGTGTTTCTAGCTCCAACTGTGCAGTAATACCTAGATGAATGCCTGTGTTTCTAGCTCCAACCCTAATACCTTGCTAAATGTTTGTGTTTCTATCTCTAACAGTGCAGTAATATTATGTTCAATGATTGTGTTTATAGCTACAACTGTGCAGTGATACCTTGCTAAATGTTTGTGTTTCTAGCACTAAATGATAAGCAAAACATACATTTTGCTATGTCTTTCTAGCTCCAACAGTAGGGTAATACCTAGGTAAATGCTTGTGTTTCTAGCCCCAAAAGTAATACCTAGCTAAATGCTTGTGTTTCTAGCTCCTACAGGAATACCTAGCTAAATGCTTGTGTTTCTAGCTCAAACAGTACAGTATTAAATTGTAATAACTAGGTAAATGTTTTTGTTTCTAGCTCCAACAGTAATAGCTAGCTAAATGCTTGTGTTTCTAGTTCCAACACTAATACCTAGCTCAATGTTTGTGTTGATAACTCCAACCGTGCAGTAATACCTAGCTAAATGATTGTGTTTCTAGCTCCGACAGTTCAGTAATAATACCAAGCAATACGCAAATTATCAAAAAAATATGTAAAAAAAGAAATTTATACATTTTAGAACGGATTATAAATATATGTATAGGATGGTGTGTATAGACAGTATGAACTGTCATGTACTGTCATGTTGTGTCTTGTCTCTGTCCTTTCCCTTCACCCTGTCTCCCTCTGCTGGTCGTTGTTAGGTTACCTTTTCTCCCCCTCTTTCCCCCAGCTGTGCCTTGTCTCCTCCTAACCACCTCGTCACCCCTTTTCCCACCTGTTCCCTTTTTCCCTCTGATTAGTCCCCTATATCTCTCTCTGTTTTTGTTCCTGTCCTTGTCGGATTCTTGTTTGTTGTGTTTCATGCCTGAACCAGACTGTCGTCATGTTTGCTGTAACCTTGTCTTGTCCTGTCGGAATCTGCCGGTCCGTCTGAGCCTACCTATGTTTGGTAATTAAAGAAGCTCTGTTTAAGTTAATTCGCTTTTGGGTCCTCATTCACGCACTTTAACAGAAGAATCCGACCAAGAATGGACCCAGCGACTTCGGATCCTCTCCACTCAGCCGTCGGGATCCAGGGAGCGATGCTAGGCAGACACGAGCAGGAAGTGTCTGCTGCTCGACATGCCGTTAAGACCCTGGCCACCCAAGTCTCCAACCTCACAGAACAGGTTCACCATCTCCGCCTCGATCCACCGGCCACTTCCAGGGCTTTCGAATCTCCGGAGCCCAGAATCAATAACCCGCCGTGTTACTCTGGGGAGCCCACTGAATGCCGCTCGTTCCTCACCCAGTGTGATATTGTGTTTTCTCTCCAGCCCAACACTTACTCCAGGAGCACTGCTCGTGTCGCCTACGTCATATCTCTCCTTATTGGACGGGCTCGTGAGTGGGGCACGGCAATCTGGGAGGCAAGGGCTGAGTGTACTAACCAGTATCAGGACTTTAAGGAGGAGATGATACGGGTTTTTGATCGATCTGTTTTTGGGGAGGAGGCTTCCAGGGCCCTGTCTTCCCTATGTCAAGGCAATCGATCCATAACAGACTACTCTATTGAGTTTCGCACTCTTGCTGTCTCCAGTGGCTGGAACGAGCCGGCCTTGCTCGCTCGTCTTCTGGAGGGTCTCCGCGCAGAGGTAAAGGATGAGATTCTCTCCCGGGAGGTTCCTTCCAGCGTGGATTCCTTGATTGAACTCGCTATTCGCATTGAGCGACGGGTTGATCTTCGTCACCGAGCTCGTGGAAAGGAGCTCGCGCTCTCCGTCGCCCCCCTCTCCGCATCACTACCATCTTCCTCTGCCGGCTCGGGTGCTGAGCCCATGCAGCTGGGAGGTATCCGCATCTCGACTAAGGAGAGGGAACGGAGAATCACCAACCGCCTCTGTCTCTATTGCGGTTCCGCTGGTCATTTTGTCACTTCATGTCCAGTAAAAGGCCAGAGCTCGTCAGTAAGCGGAGGGCTACTGGTGAGCGCTACTACTCCTGTCTCTCCTTCAAGATCCTGCACTACCTTGTCGGTCCATCTACGCTGGACCGGTTCGTCAGCTTCCTGCAGTGCCTTAATAGACTCTGGGGCGGAGGGCTGTTTTATGGACGAGACCTGGGCTCGGGAACATGACATTCCTCTCAGACAGTTAAGGGAGCCCACGGCCTTGTTCGCCCTGGATGGTAGTCCTCTCCCCAGGATTCAGCGTGAGACGCTACCTTTAACCCTCACTGTTTCTGGTAATCATAGTGAAACCATTTCTTTTTTAATTTTTCGTTCACCTTTTACACCTGTTGTTTTGGGCCATCCCTGGCTAGTTTGTCATAATCCTTCCATTAATTGGTCTAGTAATTCTATCCTCTCCTGGAACGTCTCTTGTCATGTGAAATGTTTAATGTCTGCTATCCCTCCTGTTTCCTCTGTCTCTTCTTCACAGGAGGAGCCTGGTGATTTGACAGGGGTGCCGGAGGAATATCACGATCTGCGCACGGTGTTCAGTCGGTCCAGGGCCACCTCTCTTCCTCCACACCGGTCGTATGATTGTAGTATTGATCTCCTTCCGGGAACCACCCCCCCCCCCGGGGTAGACTATACTCTCTGTCGGCTCCCGAACGTAAGGCTCTCGAAGATTATTTGTCTGTAGCTCTTGACGCCGGTACCATAGTCCCCTCCTCCTCTCCCGCCGGAGCGGGGTTTTTTTTTGTCAAGAAGAAGGACGGGTCTCTGCGCCCCTGCATAGATTATCGAGGGCTGAATGACATAACAGTGAAGAATCGTTATCCGCTTCCTCTTATGTCTTCAGCCTTCGAGATCCTGCAGGGAGCCAGGTTTTTCACTAAGTTGGACCTTCGTAACGCTTACCATCTCGTGCGCATCAGGGAGGGGGACGAGTGGAAGACGGCGTTTAACACTCCGTTAGGGCACTTTGAATACCGGGTTCTTCCTTTCGGCCTCGCTAACGCTCCAGCTGTCTTTCAGGCATTAGTCAATGATGTCCTGAGAGACATGCTGAACATCTTTGTTTTCGTTTACCTTGACGATATCCTGATTTTTTCACCGTCACTCCAGATTCATGTTCAGCACGTTCGACGTGTCCTCCAGCGCCTTTTAGAGAATTGTCTTTTTGTGAAGGCTGAGAAGTGCACTTTTCATGCCTCCTCCGTCACATTTCTCGGTTCTGTTATTTCCGCTGAAGGCATTAAGATGGATCCCGCTAAGGTCCAAGCTGTCATTGATTGGCCCGTCCCTAAGTCACGCGTCGAGCTGCAGCGCTTTCTCGGCTTCGCGAACTTCTATCGTCGTTTCATCCGTAATTTCGGTCAGGTGGCAGCTCCTCTCACAGCCCTTACTTCTGTCAAGACGTGCTTTAAGTGGTCCATTTCCGCCCAGGGAGCTTTTGATCTCCTCAAGAATCGTTTTACATCCGCTCCTATCCTTGTTACACCTGACGTCTCTAGACAGTTCGTTGTCGAGGTTGACGCGTCAGAGGTGGGCGTGGGAGCCATTCTTTCTCAGCGCTCCCTCTCTGACGACAAGGTCCACCCATGCGCGTATTTTTCTCATCGCCTGTCGCCGTCGGAACGTAACTATGATGTGGGTAACCGCGAACTGCTCGCCATCCGGTTAGCCCTAGGCGAATGGCGACAGTGGTTGGAGGGGGCGACCGTTCCTTTTGTCGTTTGGACTGACCATAGGAACCTTGAGTACATCCGTTCTGCCAAACGACTTAATGCGCGTCAGGCGCGTTGGGCGCTGTTTTTCGCTCGTTTCGAGTTCGTGATTTCTTATCGTCCGGGCTCTAAGAACACCAAGCCTGATGCTTTGTCTCGTCTCTTCAGTTCTTCAGTAGCCTCCACTGACCCCGAGGGGATTCTCCCTGAGGGGCGTGTTGTCGGGTTGACTGTCTGGGGAATTGAGAGGCAGGTAAAACAAGCGCTCACTCACACTCCGTCGCCGCGCGCTTGTCCTAGGAACCTTCTTTTCGTTCCCGTTCCTACTCGTCTGGCCGTTCTTCAGTGGGCTCACTCTGCCAAGTTAGCCGGCCACCCTGGCGTTCGGGGTACGCTTGCTTCCATTCGCCAGCGTTTTTGGTGGCCCACCCGGGAGCATGACACGCGTCGTTTCGTGGCTGCTTGTTCGGTCTGCGCGCAGACTAAGTCCGGTAACACTCCTCCTGCCGGCCGTCTCAGGCCGCTTCCTATTCCCTCTCGACCGTGGTCTCACATCGCCTTAGATTTTGTCACCGGACTGCCTTCGTCAGCGGGGAAGACTGTTATTCTTACGGTTGTCGATAGGTTCTCTAAGGCGGCTCATTTCATTCCCCTTGCTAAGCTTCCTTCTGCTAAAGAGACGGCACAAATCATCATCGAGAATGTTTTCAGAATTCATGGCCTTCCGTCAGACGTCGTTTCGGACAGAGGTCCGCAATTCACGTCTCAATTTTGGAGGGAGTTTTGCCGTTTGATTGGGGCTTCCGTCAGTCTCTCTTCCGGCTTTCACCCCCAGTCTAACGGTCAAGCAGAACGGGCCAATCAGACTATTGGTCGCATCTTACGCAGTCTTTCTTTTCGCAACCCTGCGTCTTGGTCAGAACAGCTCCCCTGGGCAGAATACGCCCACAACTCGCTTCCTTCGTCTGCGACCGGGCTATCTCCTTTTCAGAGTAGCCTCGGGTACCAGCCTCCGCTGTTCTCATCTCAGTTCGCCGAGTCCAGCGTCCCCTCCGCTCAGGCTTTTGTCCAACGTTGCGAGCGCACCTGGAAGAGGGTCAGGTCTGCACTTTGCCGTTATAGGACGCAGACTGTGAGGGCTGCTAATAAGCGTAGAACTAAGAGTCCTAGATATTGTCACGGTCAGAGAGTTTGGCTCTCCACTCAGAACCTTCCCCTTAAGACGGCTTCTCGCAAGTTGACCCCGCGGTTCATTGGTCCGTTCCGTATTTCTCGGGTCATTAATCCTGTCGCAGTTCGACTTCTTCTTCCGCGATACCTTCGTCGCGTCCACCCGGTCTTCCATGTCTCCTGCATCAAGCCCGTCCTTCGCGCCCCCGCTCGTCTTCCCCCCCCCCCCCCCATCCTTGTCGAGGGCGCACCCATCTACAGGGTCCGTAGAATTTTGGACATGCGTCCTCGGGGCCGTGGTCACCAGTACCTCGTAGATTGGGAGGGGTACGGTCCTGAGGAGAGGAGTTGGGTTCCCTCTCGGGACGTGCTGGACCGTGCGCTGATCGAGGATTTCCTCCGTTGCCGCCAGGTTTCCTCCTCGAGTGCGCCAGGAGGCGCTCGGTGAGTGGGGGGGTACTGTCATGTACTGTCATGTTGTGTCTTGTCTCTGTCCTTTCCCTTCACCCTGTCTCCCTCTGCTGGTCGTTGTTAGGTTACCTTTTCTCCCCCTCTTTCCCCCAGCTGTGCCTTGTCTCCTCCTAACCACCTCGTCACCCCTTTTCCCACCTGTTCCCTTTTTCCCTCTGATTAGTCCCCTATATCTCTCTCTGTTTTTGTTCCTGTCCTTGTCGGATTCTTGTTTGTTGTGTTTCATGCCTGAACCAGACTGTCGTCATGTTTGCTGTAACCTTGTCTTGTCCTGTCGGAATCTGCCGGTCCGTCTGAGCCTACCTATGTTTGGTAATTAAAGAAGCTCTGTTTAAGTTAATTCGCTTTTGGGTCCTCATTCACGCACCGTAACATGAACAGTATGTGAATAGAACAGGTGTACAGCAGTAGTTTTATAGGATGAGCCTTGACTATAATACAGGATATACATATGAATTTGGTAAACGAGTATGTACACCTTATTAAAGTGACCAGTGTTCAATGACTGTGTACATAGGGCAGCAGTCTCTAAGTTGCAGAGTAGAGTACCGGGTGGTAGCCGGCTAGTAACAGTGACTAAGGTTTAGGGCAGGGTACTGGGCGGAGGCTGGCAGGTGGTGACTATTTAACAGTCTGTTGGCCTGGAGATGCTGTTTATTAGATTAGATTAGATTAAACTTTTTTGTCAATGAACAAGTACAGTACAACAAAATGCAGTTAGCATCTGACCAGAAGTGCAAATTAAAGAGTACAATAAATGTACAAGTAAAACAGTTAAGTACAATGTATGTTTTCAAGTGGGATGTAGAAATGTGCAATGAAGGCAAATTGAAAGTACAAGGAGACATGCAACTGAAATGCAGGGAGAGCAGCAATGAGGTTACCGAGGTAGTCATGTACACGTAGAACTGAATAATGTCCTTAATCAGACTTTGCAAAGCAATGTCGGAGTCCAGTAGTACCGTGAAGAGTGCAAAGAGAGTAGTACAAGGTCCCTGAGAGGCAGTGCTTAGATGTGGACGGGTGGATATGGCTAGTGCCATGTCACAGAGTTCAGCAGGGTTACATTAGCTGGAAAGAAACTGTTATTGAGCCTGCAAGTGCGGGAATGTGGAGACCTGTTCCGCCTGCCTGATGGTAGGAGGGCAAAAAGTTTGTGGCATGGATGCAAATGGTCCCTGATGATGCCGTGCGCCCTACGCAAACACAGCTTGCACTGGAGGTCTACGATGGCAGGGAGCTAGGCACCAGTGATGTGCTGGCCGGTTTTCACCACCCGTTGCAGGGCCTTCTGGTTGGTCACGGAGCATCCGCCAAACCACACTGTGGTGCAGTTAGTCAGAATACTCTCGACCGTGAGGCGGTAAAAGTTCACCAGGATCTTGGGAGACTGGCGGGCCTTCTTGAAGCCTCCTCAAAAGGTACAGGCGCTGCTGCACCTTTTTGACCAGGGTTGAGGTGTTGAGGGTCCAGGAGAGGTCATCAGAGATGTAGACACCCATGAATTTGAAGCTGGGCACACGCTCCACCTCAGTACCATCAATGAGAAGTGGGGCGTGGCTGCAGCTTTTAGACTTCCTGTAATCCACAATGAGCTCCTTGGTTTTCTTTGCATTGAGGGCCAGGTTGTTGTCAGCGCATCATGCAGCCAGGTGCTTGACCTCCTCCCTGTAGGCTGACTCGTCGTCTGCGAACTTGACGATGGTGTTGGAACCGTGTACAGGAACGCAGTTGTAGGTGAAGATGGAGTACAGGAGGGGGCTCAGCACGCAGCCCTGTGGCACACCAGTGTTCAGGTTCAGGGTTGAGGAGGTGAAGTTGTCTATCCTGACAGACTGGGGTCTGTTGGTCAGGAAGTCCTAAGTCCAGTTACAGAGAGAGGGGCTGATCCCTATGTCATGGAGTTTGGTGACCAGCCTAGAGGGAATGATCATATTAAATGCTGAGCTAAAGTCTATGAACAGCATTCTCACATAGGTGTTGGTTTTGTCCAGGTGGGTCAGAGCAGAGTGTAAAGTTGTGGAGATGGCATCTCTCGGGTCCAGCTTTTATGCATCTGTGCAGTTTCTGCCTTCCAGACGGTAGCGGGGCGAACAGGTCGTGGCTTGGGTGGCTGAGGTCCTTGATGATCTTCTTGGCCTTCCTGTGACACCGAGTGCTGTAGATGTCCTGGAGGGCAGGCGGCTGACCGTTGGGCTGTTGAGCTGTTGGGCTGTTGGGCTGTTGTGCCTCCTTAACTTCACTCCTTAAGCATACGATCTAGCCGGCTACCACCCGGGAACTCTAGTCTGCACCTATGACTGCTGCCCTATGTACATAGTCATTGAACACTGAAGGGACCATTTCAGGCCTCGTCAGTGATGCGCACGCCAAGGAACTTGAATCTTTCACCCTCTCGATGTGTATGGGGGCGTGGCTCTCTCTGCTGTCTCCTTTTATTTCACGATCAGCTCCATTGTTTTGTTGATTTTTAAGGAGAGGTTATTTTCCTTTCACCACTTCTTCAGGGCTCTCACGGTCTCTGTTTCTTTCTTTCTCTGTCTGTCTCTCTCTCTCTGTCTGTGTCTCTGTATCTGTGTGTCTCTGTGTCTCTGTGAGAATGAAGGAGACTGCCATGGTGCCTTGAGGAACAGAGTCTCTTATCAGCTTCCAACATCCGGACTAGCGTGATGGGCTCTTCTTCAGACGTCATTGAGACCTCTCTGTCTATTCTATGGCCATGTTCCAAATGGCACCCTATTCAAAATGGCACCCTATTCCCTATGTAGTGCGCTATTTTTGACCAGAGCTCCTCCCCCCACCACACCAAATAAAAATGCCTTTAGTGAACTAACGCTTGACTCTTTCCCCTTTTACTATCTCTGACTTTGCTGATGAGGAAACATGTACATACTATGACTTAGATATGTGGTTGCCCCACCTAGCTATCTAGAGATGAAGGCCCTAACTGTAAGTCGCTCTGGATAAGAGCGTCTGCTAAATGACAAAAATGTAAAATGTAAATTACACAGGGAATGCAGTGCTATTTCGGGACTCAGCCTTTATAATGCTTGATTAACTGCACAGTTCGACTGCACTAATCAACGTCCTTTTCCCACAAGACTACATTTCTATGATTGCAGATGAGGGCCTGTTTTCTCAGTGGAGGAGACGGGAGGGGTAAAATGTGAGACATCACGGATACTTCTAGAAGAAGGCCTGTTTTCTCAGTGGAGGAGAGGGGTAAAATGGGAGACATTATGGATACTTCTAGAAGAGGGCCTGTTTTCTCAGTGGAGGAGAGGAGTAAAATGGGAGACATTATGGATACTTCTAGAAGAGGGCCTGTTTTCTCAGTGGAGGAGAGGAGTAAAATGGGAGACATTATGGATACTTCTAGAAGAGGGCCTGTTTTCTCAGTGGAGGAGAGGAGAGGAGTAAAATGTGAGACATTATGGATACTTCTAGAAGAGGGCCTGTTTTCTCAGTGGAGGAGAGGAGAGGAGTAAAATGTGAGACATTATGGATACTTCTAGGTGACTGCAGAGGTTGAAGAAATCAGACGTTTAAATGTAAAACACAATGAAAATGTGGTACTTACCTGTATGATTGGTGATAATCACATCCTTTCAAGGTTACATAGAATGGTTTTTGAGGACTTACAGGGAGATCCTTGTAAGAAAAGTCCATTTAGCCACAATCCATGGACCTTAATTAATGAACCATTTAATAAGCCTGTTAAATTGTAGTCATACTGTATCTTATAGACAAGGCACAATGTTATCTTCAGAAGAAAAATATTTAGTCAATCTCCTTGTTTTTTGAATTAAATATGATTTAGCCCAACTTTCTAGATTCTAATGTTTCTACACTATTCATGGCTCATTTTCCAGTTTCATACATTTTGAGTGCTTAGTTTGTGTTTGTTTTGTGTTTGTTCCCGCTGGTCGGAGCTCCACCCATGCACATCCAGGTTCTATACAAGGAGTGCCCGCGGACGTGCGCATGCATATCAAAGATGATCTATTATATTGACAAGATAGTCGAGTGACCGCTGTAACAATTGAAATGTATGTCCTTAACGATGGAAGGCAGGTTGAAGGAGGCGAGACCAGGTGGGACCATTCTAGCCAATGAGAGGGCAGATATGCGTGTGAACGACACCATTTTTGCAGTCCAAACACTTAAAAGATACACCCTCGTCCACTTACCCTCGCTTTATGCCCTTGGGGGAATCCCGGTCGCCATCTTGGAGGGCGGTCCAGTTGATAAGCCAAACAAGGGAAGTTTGCAACGTAAGCCCCTCAACCCCCGTTTTTAGTAGTTTGCAATTATGTTCACTCCAGTGCCTAAAACTCCCCATGATATTATCACGATTGTACATCCGCTAAGAAAAGTCAGAAAAGTTAAAAACAACATCAATTGAGAAGTCAACATACAAGTGTAAGTAAAAACGAATGTAAATAAGTTATAAATTATGCTACTAATGCACATGACGTCACAAACAAGTATAGTAAAAAGTCATGTTTTTGTTTGGTTATATTTTGTAAATTGTAGAAATAAAACATTTTCCTTCTTCAGAAGTTCCAGCTAGGCAGGCTAACGTTAGATAGCTAATTCATTTGCTAGCTATCATACTGTAGGCATATATTAATAATTATATATTTAATATAAGTAGACATACACTCATAATTGACTGTAGCGCATATAAAGCACCCACAAGTTACTGGTGGCTGAAAACACAATCATCGCGGGATGAATGAGTGACGAATTTCCGGCCAACGGTGGTCCATTTAAAAATCATTAATTCCTCCTTTTTTATTTTTTATTATTATTTTTTATTTATTTTATTTTATTTTTATTAACAACAAATCAATACATAAACCACATGAGGGAACACAAGCATGCATAGATTCCAAACAATGGACAATTGAACTAGGGGGTACAATATCACATTACAATTCCACAAGGACCTTAAGGGACATACATATACTTACAATTCGAACAGTTTTTTTGTTAGTAGAGTATTTAACCGTCTTAAAATACAGTTAAATTTATTTTTGTAGGGTACGAAAATGTGTTTTTCTGTTTGTAAATTTACATTTGTGTCTATGAAATTTGGCCAAAAGAATAATTAAATGAATTACATAAAAATGTTTCAGCTTATTTCTATCGTATGTTAAGAATCCAAACAGTACATCTCTCCACAATAGTGTAAAATCTTCATAAATGTGTTCAATTATAAACCTACTGATGTCTTGCCACAGTTTTCTTACATGCATACAATGCCAAAAAAGATGCAACACTGTTTCTGGGTGGTCATTACAAAAGGAGCAGTTTGAGTTGATGTTTTCCTCAAACTTCTTCATATAGTGGTTGGCAGGATAATATTTATGAATAATTTTAAAGGAAACTTCCTTAATTTTGTTAACAAATAGGTATGTGTGTGGCAACATCCAAACTTTTTCCAACAGATACTATCAATAAATCCATTCCAATAAGGCATGACATAAGGTACAACATCCTGCTGAAACAAGGTTCGTATCGCTCTGTTGTTGAATGGACCAAAAGAGAAACAAATCTTTCCTACTGATGAGTCAACAGGGACAACAGAAGGTAGGCTCTGAGGGTCAGGTCTTTCCTACTGATGAGTCAACAGGGTCAATAGAAGGTAGGCTCTGAGGGTCAGGTCTTTCCTACTGATGAGTCAACAGGGTCAACAGAAGGTAGGTTCTGAGGGTCAGGTCTTTCCTACTGATGAGTCAACAGGGTCAATAGAAGGTAGGCTCTGAGGGTCAGGTCTTGACACGTTCCCAAATAACATAGCAACACCTAAGGGAATGGCATCTAAAACAATTGCAAAATCTTTAGGTGTTACAGGGACCTTGTAAAGTGATAAGAATTCTTTATAACTGAGTAAAAGGCCCTCTGCATTTACCAGTTGGCTCACCAATAGGATATTATTTCGGAACCAATATTCTAAAAACAAAGAAGTATTTCTATCCAATATACACTCCTTGCTCCCTCGCCCTGCAAGTGTATACTCATCAGACGTCATGACTTGTCATCAGAAGTGTCTACTTAATTAGAGGGCTGAGGGGATAGAGTGTGTCTTTTAAATGTTTGGACCGTACTAATGGCTGTATATACGAACGGACAAAACAATCGACCACGTGACACCATTCATTACTATGTGAAGACTCAAAAGCGCATTAAAGCCAAATGAAGTCGGTTAAGATGGTGTCTTGTGGAGACATAACATGCGCAGTTTGATCTACTCCAGGAAGTGATGTTGCGGGCTAGCTCAGGGCTCTCCGGTCCTGTCCAGATGGGAACCAGCTTTTGTCAAATTTATATCAAAAGTTGCTTTTTTAAATTATTTTTTTCCCCCGTTTTAGCTAACCCTAACCCCTATCCTAAACTTAACCTCATTTTCCTAACCAGCCACGTGAATTATCCTAACCTGCTGTGTAAGTTCTCCTAAACCTGCTACAAAAAGTACATTCTGACAAAAGCTGGATCCCTTCTAGCCATGACCAGGCTGCCCCATCTCATTGAGTGACTCAAGTTGAAGACCGACCAGGGTCCTGCTGGCTGCCATTAGCAACTCAATTATCCTTATAACTTCTTCTGTGTGAGATTTAAAAAATTATCAGTTGAAGGACATACAGTACCAGTCAAACGTTTGGACACACCTACTCATTCCAGGGGTTTTCTTTATTTTTTACTATTTTCTACATTGTAGACAGCGAAACTATGAAATAACACAATGTAGGAACCAAAAAAAGTGTTAAACAAATCAAATGTATATTTTATATTTGAGATTCTTCAAAGTAGCCACCCTTTTGCCTTGATTTCAGCTTTGCACACTTTCACCCATAGACATTTGGAAGAACCTGGACAAATGTAAAATATTGAGGTCAAACCTTTGTTTTTGAAAGTCACTTTTGCCTGTTAAGCATCGTAATGATTTATTTAAGCTAGTAAATTAATTCTACATTTCCTTTTTATACTCAACTATTCATTTCCTCCCTTTCAATATTGACTGTAAGTGGGTTACAATTTAAATGAGTAATATCCCTTATCATTTAGGGCTGTTATACAACTCGTAGTCAGAGTGTTTTCAATTTGAAGGGGCAATCTGCAGTTCCTACGTACTTTTGGACTTTGTGAATTAAATATATTATATGTACCCATTGTTTCTTGAAGATTATACCTTATGAATGAGCTTAGTTCAACTGCCGTACCTCACCATAATCCAAAATATGAGCTTGTTTTTTCTAATGTAAGTAAACAGAGTAAATGTGAACAAATACTATATAGCCTAAAAACATGGTTAAAACTATATAATGTTGATGTCATGGATGGGCAGTCTTTGCATCCATAGCTCTGCCTATGAATTTGAGAGTGGTTACATTTATCCAGACCCATCCCTAAGCTTTTATTTTTACCAAAACAAGGGCCGGGGACACACTTTGTTATTGTTTGAACTGCTGATTGTAGCTTTAAAGCCATCATCAGCATATTATCATATAATTATTGTTATCTATCGCCAAGATCTTATCCGAGGGGGTTATTAGGGCTTGTGAAGGAATTAAAATCGTGGGGAGGTAGAGTGTAGATGGAGACAGGCACACAGCGTGTGTGTGTGTGTGTGTGTGTGTGTGTGTGTGTGTGTGTGTGTGTGTGTGTCTGTGTGTGTGTGTGTGTGTGTGTGTGTGTGTGTGTGTGTGTGTGTGTGTGTGTGTGTGTCTGTGTGTCTGTGTGTGTGTGTGTGTGTGTGTCTGTGTGTGTGTGTGTGTGTGTGTGTGTGTGTGTGTGTGTGTGTGTGTGTGTGTGTGTGTGTGTGTGTGTGTGTGTGTGTGTGTGTGGCTAGAGACACAGCATGGACCAGACACAGTTCCTGATGAGAAATAATATAACAGGGTCATCAGCGTTTAGTATCACTGATAACTGTGTGTTTCTTTCTCTGTGTGTGTGTGTGTGCGTGTTTGGTGTCAGTGATAACAAGAGCCTAATCAACATCTAGCTGTACTTCATCTGTGACTGATTGTTTGTCTTTATAGTTTCTCATTTGAAAGGCTGATACCTGGTAACTTACACTTTACATCCAGAGAGAATCCCAAATGTAGCTAGTTTTGTAAGACACTGTATAGATACAGTAGCTATTAAATACATTATCTATAAAATATAGTGTATATATAAAGTAATCTATACAATATAGTATCTATAAAATACAGTATCTATAAAATGTATTGCACAACTAGCTACATTTTTCTTTAATCACTTTGTAATGTTGACGCAGGGAGTTACGAAGCAGGTGCAGTTAGTGAGTTTAATAATGAATGCAGAACGACACAAAAACGAGAAACGTCAGACAAGGAAACATAACCAATACTGCCTGAACATAATGAGTGTTGCCAGGTGTGACTATTGAGGGTTTCCAGGTTTGCATAATGAGGGTTGCCAGTTGTGCGTAATGAGGGTTGCCAGGTGTGGCTATTGAGGGTTGCCAGGTTTGCATAATGAGCGTGTGTGTATTGAGGCTTGCCAGGTGTGTGTTACCAGGTGTGGGTATTGAGGTGTGGGTATTGAGGGTATTGAGGGTTGCCAGGTGTGGCTATTGAGGGTTGCCAGGTTTGCATAATGAGGGTTGCCAGGTGTGCGTAATGAGGGTTGCCAGGTGTGCGTAATGAGGGTTGCCAGGGGTGCGTGATGAGGGTTGCCAGGTGTGCGTAATGAGGGTTGCCAGGTGTGCGTGATGAGGGTTGCCAGGTGTGCATAATGAGGGTTGCCAGGTGTACATAATGAGGGTTGCCAGGTGTACGTAATGAGGGTTACCAGGTGTGCGTAATGAGGGTTACCAGGTGTGCAAAATGAGGGTTGCCAGGTGTGCGTAATGATGAGTTGCCAGGTGTACGTAATGAGGGTTGCCAGGTGTGCGTAATGAGGGTTGCCAGGTGTGCGTAATGATGAGTTGCCAGGTGTGCGTAATGATGAGTTGCCAGGTGTGCGTAATGAGGGTTGCCAGGTGTGTGTAATGATGAGTTGCCAGGACAGGTGGTTAGTCGACCGGAGATGTTGAGTAGACAACTTTATACACATATTTTTTAATTCCACCCTGTAAACATTCATTTTCCTGGCGGCGAGCAAATGGAGGAGGAGTCTCGTGTTTTTGAATGTGTGTATGCGTTCCTCCTTTTAGAAAACAACAGCTGATTCAAAGGGGGTGTGGTGGAACGTAACACACTTCATCCTCTGCCGAAGTAGTCGATGGAGGCGTGAAGCAGACTCCTTTCTCCGGCCTACTAACTAAATTACACTCTTCTCGACCAATCAACCACTTAATGGTTTCCAGAGTCATAGAGGATAGACTTTTTTTTACCAATTGAGAATCTCCCACAGATTTAATGAAAAAGAGATACTTAGTTTGGGCCTCTTAGCCAGCATCAAGAGGGTACAGCTTCAAAATACTAATGAAAAAAAACGTCTTTGATTAAGTCTGCTTGGAGTGCAAGGTGAATGGGGTTTACACATTTGGCCTCTATTTCATTGGTTCCATTGTGCCAGACAAGCTCAATTGAGTGCAGCAAAAGTGAAGGAAAACAAATAGTGCTTAAACCTAGGCCTTTAGCCAGGTCCAAGTGATTGCAGGGGGGACAAAGGATCAATGCTGTGGTGGCAGGGACGCTCCCAGGGGGCCTACAGACACTGTGTGTGTGTGTGTGTGTGTGTGTGTGTGTGTGTGTGTGTGTGTGTGTGTGTGTGTGTGTGTGTCCTACTGACACTGGGAAGTAAGTTGTGAGTATTGATGTGCACTCTGACACTTCTGAAAAGGAATCCCCCAAATCCAGAGGGACCAGGCCACACCAGGCCCATATCATGATTTGATTGTCAGAATGATTGATTGGAGCCACACCACACTGCACCACCGCCACATATGATTGGACAGATTCAACAAAGGGGTGTTTTATATTAATTTACACTCTAAATAGAGATCAGAAATATTACTGTATATGTTATCAGAAAGAGTACTGTATATATTATCAGAAATAGTACTGTATTTATTACCCTGTAACTGAACCAGCTAGGGTCACAGTAGCCGATATCTCTGAACCAGCTAGGGTCTACTGTACCCTGTAACTCTGAACCAGCTAGGGTCTACTGTACCCTGTAACTCTGAACCAGCTAGGGTCTACTGTACCCTGTAACTCTGAACCAGCTAGGGTCTACTGTACCCTGTAACTCTGAACCAGCTAGGGTCTACTGTAGCCTATAACTCTGAACCAGCTAGGGTCTACTGTACCCCGTAAGTCTGAACCAGCTAGGGTCAGCTGTACTCTGTAACTCTGAACCAGCTAGGGTCTACTGTACCCTATAACTCTGAACCAGCTAGGGTCTACTGTAGCCTGTAACTCTGAACCAGCTACGGTCTACTGTACCCTGTAACGCTAAACCAGCTAGTTTTCCAAGTCTTGCTGACTACAAAGTCATCCTCAGGTTTTCTCCAAGATTGATGTCATCAGCAGGCAGGCCCCACAGCTCCATGATGTAAACATTGAAAAATATCTCACGAAGAAAAGTATCATGTCCCAAAAGGCACCCTATACCCTACATAGTGCCCTACTTTTGACCAGATCTCTATGGGCCCTGGTCAAAAATAGTACCCTATATAGGCAGTAGGGTACCATTTGGGACAGTTCCATTTGGGATGTAGCCCAAGATCAAGATCAAGTGAGAGACAAGATAGTGAACACTTGTATCAGCTCACCTAACTAATACCAAGGCTTTAGCTCAGCAGGCTCACACAGTAATGTGATGCGTAGAATCCCTGGGTTTGAACCACAGGCCTGGTTGGTCACATCAGAAGCTACAGCAATTTATTCTCCAACTGTTATATTATTTCTCTCATAATTTTCTCTCTGTGTCTATTAGTGTTAATATGTATAGTTTGATAGGGAGGACTGTCGATCTCGGGTCTATTAGTGTTAATATGTATAGTTTGACAGGGAGGACTGTCGATCTCAGGTCTATTAGTGTTAATATGTATAGTTTGACAGGGAGGACTGTCGATCTCGGGTCTATTAGTGTTAATATGTATAGTTTGACAGGGAGGACTGTCGATCTCAGGTCTATTAGTGTTAATATGTATAGTTTGACAGGGAGGACTGTCGATCTCAGGTCTATTAGTGTTAATATGTATAGTTTGACAGGGAGGTCGATCTCAGGTCTATTAGTGTTAATATGTATAGTTTGACAGGGAGGACTGTCGATCTCAGGTCTATTAGTGTTAATATGTATAGTTTGACAGGGAGGACTGTCGATCTTGGGTCTATTAGTGTTAATATGTATAGTTTGACAGGGAGGACTGTCGATCTCAGGTCTATTAGTGTTAATATGTATAGTTTGACAAGGAGGACTGTCGATCTCGGGTCTATTAGTGTTAATATGTATAGTTTGACAGGGAGGACTGTCGATCTCAGGTCTATTAGTGTTAATATGTATAGTTTGACAGGGAGGACTGTCGATCTCAGGTCTATTAGTGTTAATATGTATAGTTTGACAGGGAGGACTGTCGATCTCGGGTCTATTAGTGTTAATATGTATAGTTTGAAAGGGAGGACTGTCGATCTTGGGTCTATTAGTGTTAATATGTATAGTTTGAAAGGGAGGACTGTCGATCTTGGGTCTATTAGTGTTAATATGTATAGTTTGACAGGGAGGACTGTCGATCTCAGGTCTATTAGTGTTAATATGTATAGTTTGACAGGGAGGACTGTCGATCTCAGGTCTATTAGTGTTAATATGTATAGTTTGACAGGGAGGACTGTCGATCTCGGGTCTATTAGTGTTAATATGTATAGTTTGACAGGGAGGACTGTCGATCTCGGGTCTATTAGTGTTAATATGTATAGTTTGACAGGGAGGACTGTCGATCTCGGGTCTATTAGTGTTAATATGTATAGTTTGACAGGGAGGACTGTCGATCTCAGGTCTATTAGTGTTAATATGTATAGTTTGACAGGGAGGACTGTCGATCTTGGGTCTATTAGTGTTAATATGTATAGTTTGACAGGGAGGACTGTTGATCTCAGGTCTATTAGTGTTAATATGTATAGTTTGACAGGGAGGACTGTCGATCTCAGGTCTATTAGTGTTAATATGTATAGTTTGACAGGGAGGACTGTCGATCTCAGGTCTATTAGTGTTAATATGTATAGTTTGACAGGGAGGACTGTCGATCTCAGGTCTATTAGTGTTAATATGTATAGTTTGACAGGGAGGACTGTCGATCTCAGGTCTATTAGTGTTAATATGTATAGTTTGACAGGGAGGACTGTCGATCTCAGGTCTATTAGTGTTAATATGTATAGTTTGACAGGGAGGACTGTCGATCTCAGGTCTATTAGTGTTAATATGTATAGTTTGACAGGGAGGACTGTCGATCTCAGGTCTATTAGTGTTAATATGTATAGTTTGACAGGGAGGACTGTCGATCTTGGGTCTATTAGTGTTAATATGTATAGTTTGACAGGGAGGACTGTCGATCTTGGGTCTATTAGTGTTAATATGTATAGTTTGACAGGGAGGACTGTCGATCTCAGGTCTATTAGTGTTAATATGTATAGTTTGACAGGGAGGACTGTCGATCTTGGGTCTATTAGTGTTAATATGTATAGTTTGACAGGGAGGACTGTCGATCTTGGGTCTATTAGTGTTAATATGTATAGTTTGACAGGGAGGACTGTCGATCTCAGGTCTATTAGTGTTAATATGTATAGTTTGACAGGGAGGACTGTCGATCTCAGGTCTATTAGTGTTAATATGTATAGTTTGACAGGGAGGACTGTCGATCTCAGGTCTATTAGTGTTAATATGTATAGTTTGACAGGGAGGACTGTCGATCTCGGGTCTATTAGTGTTAATATGTATAGTTTGACAGGGAGGACTGTCGATCTCAGGTCTATTAGTGTTAATATGTATAGTTTGACAGGGAGGACTGTCGATCTTGGGTCTATTAGTGTTAATATGTATAGTTTGATAGGGAGGACTGTCGATCTCGGGTCTATTAGTGCTAATATGTATAGTTTGACAAGGAGGACTGTCGATCTCGGGTCTATTAGTGCTAATATGTATAGTTTGAAAGGGAGGACTGTCGATCTCGGGTCTATTAGTGCTAATATGTATAGTTTAACAGGGAGGACTGTCGATCTCGGGTCTTTTAGTGCTAATATGTATAGTTTGATAGGGAGGACTGTCGATCTCGGGTCTATTAGTGTTAATATGTATAGTTTGACATGGAGGACTGTCGATCCTGACTCATTGCTCTCAGGGTCTATTAGTGTTAGTATCTATAGTTCTACAGGGAGGACTGTCGATCCTGACTCAGTGCTCTTGGATCTGTTAATGCTAATAGGTATAGTTTGACAGGGCGGACTGCCGATCCTGAGACATTGCTCTTGCGGTCTATTAGTGCTAATAGGTATATTTTGACAGGGCGGACAGTCGACCCTGAGTCATTTGGAAAGCAGTCTATTACAGTATCAATGGCTGAAGTCTTGCCCATTTGCAATGCAATTAAAAACTCAATTTTCGAAGAGCTTTGCTGCGGTTGATAAATGACGCAGTAATCCGCTAACTGCTCCTCTGTTTGGCTGGAACACAGTGATGATAGACGGGTAGTGAGAGAGAGAGAGAGAGAGAGAGTGGCTGTTAGGAGAATAAACTCACTGAGAACTTTCTAGAAAATAGTAACTAGGCTACACATAGAGAACCGAAAAATTGGTGGTAGGCAACAGAGCCATACATATAAATATATATATAGCTGTAGTGGGTTCAGAAAAAGAGATTCGCAATGGCAATCATGCGTCATAAGTGAAAGAAAGGTACAGTAATTATGGACATTTTAATTAAAAACGACCAGTAACAAATAGAGAGATCTAACCATGAACATTTAGACTTTAAGGCGTAAATACCAACAGTGTTTTAGTGTGTTTCTCTCGTTCCCGAGTTCCACTCACTTCAGCACTATGGACAGCTCCTCATGGTGCGCTCTCTATCCGGGTTCTGAAAGGAGAGCGAGGAGGACACAGACATGTATGCATAGTACTTCACGTTAGGATACAGTTTGCCCACGCTTTTAAAAATAATTAGGAAATCAAAGATAGTCCATATGTTTTTTAAACAGGTTAGTCTATATAGATGTTTAACAATACAAGTAATTCACTTCTGTTCATAGCGGTATGACAACACATTCACGAATACCAGAGGTTATGTATACTTTATTCCGGGAGGTTTTGAATAGCTTCTAATTATGAATCCACTTGTGTTCTTTGGTTTTTCCTTTACCCTATCCGTGCTCACTAACGCCAACTTCCCCTCATCATATCCTTGAGGCGGCAGCTGCACCAGCTGTAAGCGGTTAGCTACTGTAGCCAATTGAAAAGCATTGGACGCCTGTGATTGCAGTGCTTTCTCCTATTGATTGCGCGCGGGGTAATGTGGACGAGCGTGGCACTTGTGTCTTGCAGTCAGTCTTACTAGTGGAACCGAGCTGGGCTAGCGAAACCCAGTAACGTTGTCCGGTACACACAGAAGGAGGGAAGCTTTTTGATTCAACGTCAGATAACATTTGATCCAAATCGCCAAAGGCCCAATCGGAGAAGCGTGTTTTCTTAATCAGATCGGCTTGTTTCTCCACCACCATCTTTGGGACGGATAAGTCTCTCTCTCCCTCGCAGTTGCAGAAAATTGCTCCGCAGCCTTGTAAGCAATTGGTGCACTGTGAGCGACCATCATAAATCTGGAGGATTTTCAGCGTCCGCGGGTTTGCTTCTGAATTTGCTTAGGCAGGCTGTTTAAGGAGTTGAGTACGCAGGTTGGAGAAATTGATAAAATGGCACAAAAATGCGTCTTATTTTTATTGTGGCTTTCGGGCAGATCACTCGCGGGATTTCCCAATCAGATTAATATAGGTAAGTGGATCATAAAATAATTCTAAATAATTAAATTCATTTTTACCCATAATTTTATGGATAATACCGTCTTGTTTTATCTTCGGAGTAGGACCTTTATTGTGTGTTATTAAGTGGGCTAACTTGCTTTGCTTGCAGTAAGAAATTGTGAACTTGCGCTGTCACTTTGGTTACAGATGTTAAGAAATTCAATGTTACCAAAATGCTTGAAGCAAACTACCACATTGAATAGAAAAGGTTGCAACTTTATAAGGGTGAAAATTGGCGGGCACAATTCCGAAATAACAGATTTATGTAGACCGAATGATGAGGAGAAAAGATGGATTATGTGTGATCTCTTTCTCCAAATTCATTTGAGACATGGTCCTGTTTACATGATCTGTGGTGTTTGGTTTAACACTTGAGATCCTTGTATAAACAGAACGATGAGAATCCCTGCAGCTACAAAAAGTGCTCATGTAAGCTACATTCAAGTCTCTTCCTCAAGTATCTTCCTTAAGTTTTGCCCGACAGGCCATAGGCTACCCTCTTAAATAAAAGGTGTTATCTAGAACCTAAAATGCTTCCTCGGCAGTCCCCACACTTTGAAGAACCCTTTTTGGTTTCAGTTAGAACCTGTTTGGGTTAAATGTAGAACCCCTTCCACAGAGGGTTCTATATGGAACCCAAAACGGTTCTACCTGGAACCAAAAATAGTTATCCTACGGGAACGCCCAAAGAACCCTTTTGGAATCCATTTTTCTAAGACTGTACCTAACATCCGTGTGTTGGTTTTGCGAGGGCCAGGGGTTCCCTGTGGCCTCTATAATAAAAAGCTGAGGCAGAGAGATTAGGATGTAAAATGTGTGTAAATAATGGTGATGGGAAATGGTAGCCAAAGTTGATTATGTATCTGTATGTCTTCTAGGGGGTCTGTTCATGCGGTCCACTGTGCAGGAGCACAGTGCGTTTAGGTTCGCTGTTCAGCTCTACAACACCAACCAGAACACTACGGAGAAACCCTTCCATCTCAATTACAATGTAGACAACCTCGAGTCGTCCAACAGCTTCTCAGTCACCCATGCATGTAAGTACAGAGCTGTTTTCAATTAAAATCTCCCTTTGCTCTGAATATGTCCAGAATTCCCCCTTGAAAACACAAGTGCGCAAACACAAAAGACACACACACACACACACGACATTTGTATAAAAATCTCTTGCTTGGTCTGCTTTAGCTGCAAGCGTGTAAACCAACTGTAGATAAGACCAGGGTACTCAGGGTGGCGGGACAGAATGCCTTTAGATGTGTCAATGGTTCACTGTTGTTGCGCTACACCAGTGGTCACCAACTTTTGAGTCAAGATCACTTTCTGAGTCAAAATGCATGACGAGATCTACCGCTCAGATAAAAACAAATAAACATACATTTAAATGTATTAAGCCTATTCAACATTAACCTATTAACAACAGTTGTGCAGCAATGAGGCTTGTGCAGTAGGCTATAGTCCCAATATATCATCCCTGCATATTGGCTATGCTTGAATTCCCCTGGCAATGTTGTTGTTCTCAGGCCATTTTGAAATTCTATATATTTTTAAATTGCTATATGATAACACTGGTAATAGATCATTTGTTGAATTACTATGAGGCACAGCTGAGTGAGCAGAATAATGTATTGTATTTTACTGGATTGATGGCTTGCATCTATCTGATGGTCAGTCTGAGGGAAGGGAGGGAATATTTAGAATTTTATTAGGATCCCCATTAGCTGTTGCAAAAGCAGCAGCTTCCCTTTCTGGGGTCCAACACAAAACATGACATAATACAGAACGTTAATAGACAACAGCTCAAGGACAGAACTACATAAAACCATTTTTAAAGGCACACGTAGCCTACATATCAATAAATACTCAAACGATCGAGGTCCAATGGAGGAGAGTCGTTGTGCCGTGTTGCTTTATCTGTTTTTTGAAACCAGGTTTGCTGTTTATTTGAGCAATACGAGATGGAACAGAGTTCCATGCAGTAATAGCTCTATATAATACTGTACACTCTCTGGAATTTGTTATGGATTTGGGGACTGTGAAAATGTCTGGTGGGGTAAGTTTGTGTGTCAGAGCTGTGTGTAAGTTGACTATGCAAACAATTTGGGATTTTCAACAACTTAATGTTTTTTTTTTATAAAAAGAAGTGATGCAGTCAGTCTCTTCTCAACTCTTAACCAAGAGAGACTGGTATTCATAGTATTTATATCAGCCCTCTGATTACAATTAAGAGCAATACGTGCCACTCTGTTCTGGGCCAGCTGCAGCTTAAGTAGGTAGGTCTTTCTTTGCAGCACTGGACCACACGACTGGACAATAATCAAGATTAGATAAAACTAGTGCCTGCAGGACTTGCTTTGTGGAGTGTTGGTGTCAAATCAGAGTATATCTTTATTACAGACAGACCTCTCCCCATCTTTACAACCATTGAATCTATATGTTTTGACCATGACAGTTTACAATCAAAGGTATCGCCAAGTAATTTAGTCTCTTCAACTTGTTCAAAAGCCACACCATTCATTACCATATTGAGCTGAGGTCTAGAACTTAGGGAATGATTTGTACCAAATGCAATGTTCTTAGTTTTTAGAGATGTCAGATCGGCTTGTTTCTCAGTTTATTAATGGACCAGTTTATTAATGGCTACCCATTCCAAAACAGACTGCAACACTTTAAGGGTTTCAGTGAGTTCATCAGCTGTGGTTGCTGATGTGTATATGGTTGAATCATCAGCATACATAGACACATGCTTTGTTTAATGCCAGTGGCAGGTCATTGGTAAAAATAAAAAGAGCAGAGGGCCTAGAAAGCTGCCCTGCGGTACACCACACTTTACATGTTTGACATTAGAGACGCTTCCATTAAAGAAAACCCTTTGAGTTCTAGTAGATAGCTCTGAATCCATGATACGGCAGAGGTTGAAAAGCCATAACACAATATTTTTTTAACAACATTTTATGGTCAATAATATCAAAGGCTGCACTGAAATCTAACAATACAGCTCCCACAATCATTTTATCAATTTCTTTCAACCAATCATCAGTAATTTGTGTCAGTGCAGCACATGTTCAGTGCCCTTCTCTATAAGTGTGCTGAAAGTCTGTTGTTTAATTTGTTTACAGAGAAAAAGCATTGTATTTGGTCAAACACCATTTTTTTTCAAACAGTTTGCGATGAGCTGGCAGCAAGCGTATAGGTATGCTGTTAGAACCAGTAAAGGCTCTTGGGTAGCGGAATGACTTTGGCTTCCCTCCAGCCCCGAGGACAAATACTTTCCTCTAGGCTCAGATTAAAGATATGACAGATAGGAGTGGCTATAGAGTCAGCTACCATCTTCAGTAGCTTTCCATCAATGTTGTCAGTGCCAGGAGGTTTGTCATTATTGATCGATAACAACAATGTTTCACCTCTCCCACACTAACTTTACAAAATTCAAACTTCCAATGATTTGTCTTTTATTATTCGGTTTTTTTTTATGCATGAATACGATGGCTCACTGTTCGTTGTTGGCATTTCCTGCTTAAGTTTTCCCACTTTGCCAGTGAAGTGATCATTAACTTAATTGGCAACATCAAATGGTTTTGTGATGAATAAGCCATCTGATTTGATGAAAGATGGAATTGATGGAGTTGAATTTGTCTTTCTGCCCATATTTCATTTAAAGTACTCCAAGTTTTTTGTTTTTCCATCAGTCTTTATATCATTGATCTTTGCTTCATAATACAGTTTCTTATTTTTTGTTGAGTTTAGTCACGTAATTTCTCAATTTGCAGTAAGTCAACCAGTCGGATGTACAGGCAGACTTATTAGCCACTCCTTTTGCACCATCTTTCAACCATACAGTTTTTAAATTCCGCCTCAATCCATGGAGCCTTAACAGTTCTAACAGTCAGTTTCTTTACAGGTGCATCAATAATTGTAAGAAGCAATTTCATGAATTTATCAAGTGCAGCATCTGGATGCTCCTTATTGATCACATCAGACCAATAAATATTTTTAACATCATCCACATAAAAGTCACAGCAAAATCTTGTGTATGATTTCTCACACTATTTTAGGCCCAGCTTTTGGAACTTTGGCTTTCAGGATTATAGCCACTATATTGTGATTACTGCATCCAATGGGTACAGATACAGCTTTAGAACAAAGTTCTACAGTATTAGTAAAAATGTGATCGATACATGTGGATGATCTTGTTCCTGTAGTGTTTGTAAACACCCTGGTAGATTGATTAATAACCTGAACCAGATTACAGGCACTGGTTACAGTGAGAAGCTTCCTCTTGAGCAGACAGCTTGATGAAAACCAGTCAATATTCAGGTCCCCAAGAAAGTAAACCTCTCTGTATACATCACATACACTATCAAGGATTTGACACATTATTTAGATTCTGACTGTTAGCACTTGGTGGCCTGTAGCAACACCCCAAAGGAAAAGGCTTTAGGCGTGGTTGCATGTTCACTTGGCACAACACTTCAATAACACTTGACATAAGATCTTCTCTAAGCATTATAGGGATATGGCTCTGAATATATATATATATATATATATATATATATATAACACACACAGCAACACTTCCCCTATAAGCATTTGTCTCTTCTATAGATGTTATATCCTTGTATTGCTACTGCTGCATCATCAAATTAATTATGTAAATGAGTCTCAGAAATGGCTAATATATGAATGTTACCTGATGTTAGCAAGATACTGATTTCATTAACCTTATTTATATTGCTACATATATTCATATGGGCTATTTTCAGCCCTTTCCTGGTTGGCTTATCAGAGATAGATATAATATGGAAAAGAGCAGACAAAGCAAGACAAAAAAATATATACATTCAGCAGTCCATTAATCAACTGGTGTGTGCTGTGGGGTTGAAGCTACGAACTCATAGTCTTTGCTCTCTCATCCCGTCCAGGCTTCTGCGAAGGAGAGTGGATAATGATCCTGTCATAGAGGTTGTAAGCAATGTCCCCATGTGCTGTGGCAGCTTTCATGGCTGGGATCAGTTCTTTCCTCTTCTGGTGCACAGCTTCAGGATAGACCTTGTTGAAGATGTACGTTCCTCTCACATTCTTGGCTTTTCCAGAACAGTTACCTTGTCCTTGAACCTCAGGAACTTGACCACTATCGGCCTGGGCCTGTCGCCTGGGACTGTCATGGGTTTTCCATTCCTGTGAGCGCACCCCACCTCAATCTTCCTGTGTGTCCATCTTCAATTTCTCAGAGATAATTTCCCTCACATTGTCCTCAGACTCCGTCCAGGTCTCATGTGGAGATTCTGCAATTCCGTCCACAACCATGCTATTCTGCCTTGATTGTCCCTCCCTTGTCATCTTGGATTCAGACACAGAACTGATGTCCTCTCTCAATGACTTGCAGATTGCTGTCTTCTTGCCGTTCTCCTGTTTCAACTCATCGAGCTGACCCTGGGAGAACAGCAAACTGTTCTTCAGGACCTGGACCTCTCTGGTCAGGTCCATTCTTTTATTAGTAGACTCCCCCAGTATTTGGACACTTGAAGCTATTTTCTTGTTGTTGTAACAATTTTTGTTTGTTTAAAATATCTGTCACCTGTGATAGACACCACTGTCCTGAGCGGTAGTCCTGTTGAGGACAGTGTGAGGCTGCCTCTCACCCGACTCAATCCCTTTTGTCTCCTTCCCTCCGCTGAGAAAAGAGGACAGCCTTCCAGCTGATGGAGAACTAAAGTCGCACTAGATTATTTCTGCCTCATGCACCAATTCATGTTGTTCCTCCTAAGACCAGAGAAATATTCCCTCGATATTAAAAAAGACAAAAACTAACAACAAGCTTTTCGGAACACTTTGGTGTACTCATTCATTGTAAGTGAAAGTAGGGAGACCTCGCATTTTATGGCTCATAAAATGTTGAACAAAGTGTTGACAGTGCTGTATAACAACATAAACGTGAACTTGGTCATAAAAAGCAGTTCTTTACTCTGTTCGTTATCTCTCTCTAGTCAATGTTTTAAACGTTTGCAATGCATTCTAGCTTTCTTTTTACAGTCTATGGCTCGAGGAAACTGTGCAGACACGATGATCTGAGCTGTCTGATTGGCCAGCCGTAGGCCTATAGCTGCGCTCGATTTGCTCTCTGGGCCTGCCAGATAGGCGGAGCTCGGATCACGGTAGACTCACAGTAGGGTCACTGTAGTGTCACTGTAGACACTCTTGGTAGACACTCCCGGTAAAGAATCTCGGTAGACACTCTCGGTAGACTCAGCATCTAGATGTGGTCAAAAGGTTTGCCCAGACAGGGAAAAGACAATGGCCTACTCTTGACATCATATAGTGTTCTGCTGCAGAGCGTTGTAAACAGACGTCTCTGGTCCTCTGTGGTTCTGCCCACACATATAAAACATAATGTGGAACAGTCATCCAGCAGACATGTTTATCCAAAGCATCGTACAGTTTAACACATGCAGCCTATTCAGAACACGTGGCCCATCCAGGAATTAAACCCACAAACCTCGTCTGTGTAATTGGAACCACATTGGCCCGATGTGTCTGGCCCGCTGGTCATTGTGGCTCTCCTCTCCTCTCCACTCTTCTCGTCTTGTCTCCTCTCCTCTTGTCCCCTTTCCTCTCCTCTGTCTCCTCAGCTCAGCCCCCACTGCACTGTCAGCTCATTAGCACACAGACCTCATATTGCCTCATTGCGCTGTCATTGGCTGATGGGAAAATAAAATCCATACCCCCCTCACCATACCCAAACCGGTAAATTAGTTGGGACTGAGTCCTGCAGTGGAGAGGTGAGTCTGAGAGGTGGGTGGGTCAGAGGTGGGTGGGTCTGAGGTGGAAAGGTGGGTCGGTAGAGAGTTGGGTCTGAGAGGTGGGTCAATAGAGAGGTGGGTCTGATAGGTGGATCTGAGAGGTGGGGTGGTGGAGAGTTGGGGTGGACAGGTGGCTCAGTAGAGAGGTGGGTCTGAGAGGTGGGGAGGTAGAAAGGTGGGTCAGTAGAGAGGTGGATCTGAGAGGTGGGGTGGTGGAGAGGTGGGTCTGAGAGGTGGGTGGCTCTGAGGTGGGTATGACAGGTGGATCTGAGAGGTGGGGTGCTGGTGGTGTGGGTCAGAGTTGGGTGGGTCTGAGAGGTGGGCAGGTGGAAAGGTGGGTCGGTAGAGAGGTGGGTCTAAGAGGTGGGTCAGTAGAGAGGTGGGTCTGATAGGTGGATCTGAAAGTTGGGGTGGTGGAGAGGTGGGTCTGAGAGGTGGGGAGGTGGGTCTGAGAGGTAGAGAGGAAGCAGAGAAAGCAAAGCTCCCATATCACAGTTAGCCAGCCAGAGAAGCGTGGGCTGTTACCGCGGCGTCCTAGTTAACGAACACGCCCTGCACCCTCTCCTTCACGCTGTTGATAGGGACACAGAAACAATAAGCAAATGAGTAAATAAATTATAGATAACGGCGTTGGTAATTTCACGCGTGTTGAAGGAGCAGGGGAGCATGGGAGAAAGAGGGCTTGATATCAGAATCAAATTAAAACCATGAAGGCAGGCAGAAGCAGAGACAGTCTTCTCCCTCGTGGCTTAGAGAGAGGGTCGGGCTCCTGAGGGCGCCATTTCTGCTTTCTCATTCACACACAATCATGTCACCATTCACGTCTTATAGCAGCTCCATGAAGAGTGTGCGTGTGTGTGGGTGCGTTTTGTGTGTGTGCCGCCATACTCTGTGTGTGAGAAACGTACGAGCCTTTGATGTTGAGGAAGGTGTGGAAAAGCAACGTGTGCTCTGTCTGTCTCTGCACTGAAAACAGTGGAACGTTGTCTCACAGCCATTCCTGTTTGTTGTGGGAACTGTTTCTTTGATGTTGAGGAAGGTGTGGAAAAGCAACGTGTGCTCTGTCTGTCTCTGCACTGAAAACAGTGGAATGTCGTCACACAGCCATTCCTGTTTGTTGTGGGAACGGTTTCTTTGATGTGTTTTTGAAGTCATCTGCTGGGGTTTGAATCTGCCTCTTCTACTGTATGAGCAGGACACGCTGTTCTACATACAGGCCTAGGCTCAGGGGAAACCCTAAATGACAACATACTTGACCAGAGCCATATGCGTCCTGGTCAAATGTAGTGCTATACTATGGGCCCTGGGTCCTGGTCAAATGTAGGTCTCTACTACGGGCCCTGGTCAAATGTAGGGCTCTACTACGGGCCCTGGTCAAATGTAGGGCTCTACTACGGGCCCTGGTCAAATGTAGGGCTCTCTTATGGGCCCAGGTCAAATGTAGGGCCCTACTACGGGCCCTGGTCAAATGTAGGGCTCTACTACGGGCCCTGGTCAAATGTAGGGCTCTACTATGGGCCCAGGTCAAATGTAGGGCTCTACTACGGGCCCCGGTCAACTGTAGGGCTCTACTACGGGCCCCGGTCAAATGTAGGGCTCTACTACGGGCCCCGGTCAACCGTAGTGCTCTACTATGGGCCCCGGTCAACTGTAGGGCTCTACTACGTGCCCTGGTCAATGTAGTGCTCTACTACGGGCCCTGGGTCCTTGTAAAATGCAGGGCTTTACTACGGGCCCTGGTCAAATGCAGGGCTCTACTACGGGCCCTGGTCAAATGCAGGGCTCTACTACGGGCCCTGGTCAACTGTAGGGCTCTACTACGGGCCTTGGTCAAATGTAGGGCTCTACTACGGGCCCCGGTCAAATGTAGGGCTCTACTACGGGCCCCGGTCAACTGTAGGGCTCTACTATGGGCCCCGGTCAACTGTAGGGCTCTACTACGTGCCCTGGTCAATGTAGTGCTCTACTACGGGCCCTGGGTCCTTGTAAAATGTAGGGCTCTACAACGGGCCCTGGTCAAATGCAGGGCTCTACTACGGGTCTTGGTCAAATGCAGGGCTCTACTACGGGCCCTGGTCAAATGTAGGGCTCTACTACGGGCCCTGGTCAAATGTAGGGCTCTACTACGGGCCCTGGTCAAATGTAGGGCTCTACTACGGGCCCTGGTCAAATGTAGGGCTCTACTACGGGCCCTGGTCAAATGTAGGGCTCTACTACGGGCCCTGGTCAAATGTAGGGCTCTACTACGGGCCCTGGTCAAATGTAGGGCTCTACTACGGGCCCTGGTCAAATGTAGGGCTCTACTACGGGCCCCGGTCAAATGTAGGGCTCTACTACGGGCCCCGGTCAACTGTAGGGCTCTACTACGGGCCCCGGTCAAATGTAGGGCTCTACTACGGGCCCCGGTCAACTGTAGGGCTCTACTATGGGCCCCGGTCAACTGTAGGGCTCTACTACGTGCCCTGGTCAATGTAGTGCTCTACTACGGGCCCTGGGTCCTTGTAAAATGCAGGGCTTTACTACGGGCCCTGGTCAAATGCAGGGCTCTACTACGGGCCCTGGTCAACTGTAGTGCTCTACTATGGGCCCTGGTCAAATGTAGTGCTCTGCTACGGGCCCTGGTCAACTGTAGTGCTCTACTACGGGCCCTGGTCAACTGTAGTGCTCTACTACAGGCCCTGGGCCCTGGTCAAAAGTAGTGCACTATAAAGGGAAATATGTATTTTTTTGTAATTTTATATTTATTAAACTTTAATCAGGCAAGTCAGTTAAGAGCAAAATCTTATTTACATTGACGGCCTACCCTAGCCAAACCGTAACCCGGACGACGCTGGGCCAATTGTGCGCCACCCTATGGGACTCCCGAATCATGGCCGGTTGTGATACAGCCCGGAATCGAAACAGGGTCTGTAGTGACACCTAGGTAGACTCAGTCTTCTACTCAACATGAAGGCTGTCAAACTGTTGCTGGACCTGACTAGGACTTTGAGTTGGGGCTTTGAGAATATGATTTAACATTGGAATGACATTCTCCTTCAACATGATCAGCAGCATATTCTAGATCAGATACAAGCCTCTTGTTTCCTGTTCAGGTAGCTAGCTCTAGTGTAGCATCTGGGAGTCCTGTCAAGCTGAGCCTGCAAATAGCAGACAGCACAATAGTCTACACACACACACACACACACACAAGCATGCATGATCATATGCACACACACACAAACCCCTGTACCAACAATAGTCCTTAGATGTTCACTCCGGATCAGTGCCAGAAACCTCTCTCTGAATGTGACCAGAGATGAATATTGTTGAATAGAGAGTCAGTCGTTTGTTGAGCCATTCTGATGCTGCTGAAGCTTTCCATACCACAGTTGAATCAGTCTGGGCCTCTCTGAGTAGGCCTTTTTTATATTGTTATTAATAAATTGAAATGGACAGATAAGGACCTGATCCCAGATCAGCACTCCTATTCTTTGTGGGTGTGGGCCCTGGTCATAGTCCTCAAAGAAAAGCTCTGACGAAGTCAGTGAGGATGATGCGTATGTCGATTAAACAACTGCTACTGGTAGAGCAGTGAATTCAATATGTACGTCAGCCTAAACAACTAGTAGAGTAGTGAATTTAATACGTACTTAAACAACTAGTAGAGTAGTGAATTCAATATGTACGTAAACAACTAGTAGAGTAGTGGATTCAATATGTACTTAAACAACTAGTAGAGCAGTGAATTCAATATGTACGTAAACAACTAGTAGAGTAGTGAATTCAATATGTACTTTAACAACTAGTAGAGTAGTGAATTCAATATGTACGTCAACCTAAACAACTAGTAGAGTAGTGAATTCAATATGTACGTCAGCCTAAACAACTAGTAGAGTAGTGAATTTAATACGTACTTAAACAACTAGTAGAGTAGTGAATTCAATATGTACGTAAACAACTAGTAGAGTAGTGGATTCAATATGTACTTAAACAACTAGTAGAGCAGTGAATTCAATATGTACGTAAACAACTAGTAGAGTAGTGAATTCAATATGTACTTTAACAACTAGTAGAGCAGTGAATTCAATATGTACGTAAACAACTAGTAGAGTAGTGAATTCAATATGTACTTAAACAACTAGTAGAGTAGTGAATTCAATATGTACTTAAACAACTAGTAGAGCAGTGAATTCAATATGTACGTAAACAACTAGTAGAGTAGTGAATTCAATATGTACTTAAACAACTAGTAGAGTAGTGAATTCAATATGTACATCAGCTTAAACTACTAGTAGAGTAGTGAATTCAATATGTACTTAAACAACTAGTAGAGTAGTGAATTCAATATGTACGTCGGCTTAAACAACTAGTAGAGTAGTGAATTCAATATGTACTTCAGCTTAAACAACTAGTAGAGTAGTGGATTCAATATGTACTTAAACAACTAGTAGAGTAGTGAATTCAATATGTACTTAAACAACTAGTAGAGTAGTGAATTCAATATGTACGTCGGCTTAAACAACTAGTAGAGTAGTGAATTCAATATGTACTTCAGCTTAAACAACTAGTAGAGTAGTGGATTCAATATGTACTTAAACAACTAGTAGAGTAGTGAATTCAATATGTACGTCGGCTTAAACAACTAGTAGAGTAGTGAATTCAATATGTACATAAACAACTAGTAGAGTAGTGAATTCAATATGTACTTAAACAACTAGTAGAGTAGTGAATTCAATATGTACTTCAGCTTAAACAACTAGTAGAGTAGTGAATTCAATACGTACTTCAGCTTAAACAACTAGTAGAGTAGTGAATTCAATATGTACTTTAACAACTAGTAGAGTAGTGAATTCAATACGTACTTAAACAACTAGTAGAGTAGTGAATTCAATATGTACGTCGGCTTAAACAACTAGTAGAGTAGTGAATTCAATATGTACTTTAACAACTAGTAGAGTAGTGAATTCAATATGTACTTCAGCTTAAACAACTAGTAGAGTAGTGAATTCAATACGTACTTCAGCTTAAACAACTAGTAGAGTAGTGAATTCAATACGTACTTCAGCTTAAACAACTAGTAGAGTAGTGAATTCAATATGTACTTCAGCTTAAACAACTAGTAGAGTAGTGAATTCAATACGTACTTAAACAACTAGTAGAGTAGTGGATTCAATATGTACTCAAACAACTAGTAGAGCAGTGAATTCAATATGTACTTCAGCTTAAACAACTAGTAGAGTAGTGAATTCAATATGTACATAAACAACTAGTAGAGCAGTGAATTCAATATGTACTTTAACAACTAGTAGAGCAGTGGATTCAATATGTACTTAAACAACTAGTAGAGCAGTGGATTCAATATGTACTTAAACAACTAGTAGAGTAGTGGATTCAATATGTACTTAAACAACTAGTAGAGCAGTGGATTCAATATGTACTTAAACAACTAGTAGAGTAGTGGATTCAATATGTACTTAAACAACTAGTAGAGCAGTGGATTCAATATGTACGTCAACCTAAACAACTAGTAGAGTAGTGAATTCAATACGTACTTCAGCTTAAACAACTAGTAGAGTAGTGAATTCAATATGTACTTCAGCTTAAACAACTAGTAGAGCAGTGAATTCAATATGTACATCAGCTTAAACAACTAGTAGAGTAGTGAATTCAATATGTACTTAAACAACTAGTAGAGTAGTGAATTCAATATGTACATCAGCTTAAACAACTAGTAGAGTAGTGAATTCAATATGTACTTAAACAACTAGTAGAGTAGTGAATTCAATATGTACTTAAACAACTAGTAGAGCAGTGGATTCAATATGTACGTCAACCTAAACAACTAGTAGAGTAGTGAATTCAATATGTACTTCAGCTTAAACAACTAGTAGAGTAGTGAATTCAATATGTACTTCAGCTTAAACAACTAGTAGAGTAGTGAATTCAATATGTACTTCAGCTTAAACAACTAGTAGAGTAGTGAATTCAATATGTACTTAAACAACTAGTAGAGCAGTGGATTCAATATGTACGTCAACCTAAACAACTAGTAGAGCAGTGGATTCAATATGTACGTCAACCTAAACAACTAGTAGAGTAGTGAATTCAATATGTACTTCAGCTTAAACAACTAGTAGAGTAGTGAATTCAATATGTACATCAGCTTAAACAACTAGTAGAGTAGTGAATTCAATATGTACTTCAGCTTAAACAACTAGTAGAGGAGTGAATTCAATATGTACTTAAACAACTAGTAGAGTAGTGAATTCAATATGTACGTAAACAACTAGTAGAGTAGTGAATTCAATATGTACTTAAACAACTAGTAGAGTAGTGAATTCAATATGTACTTCAGCTTAAACAACTAGTAGAGTAGTGGATTCAATATGTACATAAACAACTAGTAGAGTAGTGAATTCAATACGTACTTAAACAACTAGTAGAGTAGTGAATTCAATATGTACTTAAACAACTAGTAGAGTAGTGAATTCAATATGTACTTAAACAACTAGTAGAGTAGTGAATTCAATACGTACTTCAGCTTAAACAACTAGTAGAGTAGTGAATTCAATATGTACTTCAGCTTAAACAACTAGTAGAGTAGTGAATTCAATATGTACTTCAGCTTAAACAACTAGTAGAGTAGTGAATTCAATATGTACTTAAACAACTAGTAGAGTAGTGAATTCAATATGTACGTAAACAACTAGTAGAGTAGTGAATTCAATATGTACTTAAACAACTAGTAGAGTAGTGAATTCAATATGTACTTCAGCTTAAACAACTAGTAGAGTAGTGGATTCAATATGTACATAAACAACTAGTAGAGTAGTGAATTCAATACGTACTTAAACAACTAGTAGAGTAGTGAATTCAATATGTACTTAAACAACTAGTAGAGTAGTGAATTCAATATGTACTTAAACAACTAGTAGAGTAGTGAATTCAATACGTACTTCAGCTTAAACAACTAGTAGAGTAGTGAATTCAATATGTACTTCAGCTTAAACAACTAGTAGAGTAGTGAATTCAATATGTACTTCAGCTTAAACAACTAGTAGAGTAGTGAATTCAATATGTACTTCAGCTTAAACAACTAGTAGAGTAGTGAATTCAATATGTACTTCAGCTTAAACAACTAGTAGAGTAGTGAATTCAATATGTACTTCAGCTTAAACAACTAGTAGAGTAGTGAATTCAATATGTACTTCAGCTTAAACAACTAGTAGAGTAGTGAATTCAATACGTACTTAAACAACTAGTAGAGTAGTGGATTCAATATGTACTTCAGCTTAAACAACTAGTAGAGTAGTGAATTCAATACGTACTTCAGCTTAAACAACTAGTAGAGTAGTGAATTCAATATGTACTTCAGCTTAAACAACTAGTAGAGTAGTGAATTCAATATGTACTTCAGCTTAAACAACTAGTAGAGTAGTGAATTCAATACGTACTTAAACAACTAGTAGAGTAGTGAATTCAATACGTACTCAAACAACTAGTAGAGTAGTGGATTCAATACGTACTTCAGCTTAAACAACTAGTAGAGTAGTGAATTCAATATGTACTTAAACAACTAGTAGAGTAGTGAATTCAATATGTACGTCAACCTAAACAACTAGTAGAGCAGTGGATTCAATATGTACGTCAACCTAAACAACTAGTAGAGTAGTGAATTCAATATGTACTTCAGCTTAAACAACTAGTAGAGTAGTGAATTCAATACGTACTTCAGCTTAAACAACTAGTAGAGTAGTGAATTCAATATGTACTTCAGCTTAAACAACTAGTAGAGCAGTGGATTCAATACGTACTTAAACAACTAGTAGAGCAGTGGATTCAATATGTACTTAAACAACTAGTAGAGTAGTGAATTCAATACGTACTTAAACAGCTAGTAGAGCAGTGGATTCAATACGTACTTCAGCTTAAACAACTAGTAGAGTAGTGAATTCAATACGTACTTAAACAACTAGTAGAGTAGTGGATTCAATATGTACATAAACAACTAGTAGAGTAGTGAATTCAATATGTACTTAAACAACTAGTAGAGTAGTGAATTCAATATGTACTTCAGCTTAAACAACTAGTAGAGTAGTGAATTCAATACGTACTTAAACAACTAGTAGAGTAGTGGATTCAATATGTACTTCAGCTTAAACAACTAGTAGAGTAGTGGATTCAATATGTACTTCAGCTTAAACAACTAGTAGAGTAGTGAATTCAATACGTACTTCAGCTTAAACAACTAGTAGAGCAGTGAATTCAATATGTACGTCAACCTAAACAACTAGTAGAGTAGTGAATTCAATATGTACTTAAACAACTAGTAGAGTAGTGAATTCAATATGTACTTAAACAACTAGTAGAGTAGTGAATTCAATATGTACTTAAACAACTAGTAGAGTAGTGAATTCAATATGTACTTTAACAACTAGTAGAGTAGTGAATTCAATATGTACGTCAACCTAAACAACTAGTAGAGTAGTGAATTCAATATGTACTTAAACAACTAGTAGAGTAGTGAATTCAATATGTACTTAAACAACTAGTAGAGTAGTGAATTCAATATGTACTTTAACAACTAGTAGAGTAGTGAATTCAATATGTACTTTAACAACTAGTAGAGTAGTGAATTCAATATGTACTTTAACAACTAGTAGAGTAGTGAATTCAATATGTACTTTAACAACTAGTAGAGTAGTGAATTCAATATGTACGTCAACCTAAACAACTAGTAGAGTAGTGAATTCAATATGTACTTAAACAACTAGTAGAGTAGTGAATTCAATATGTACTTAAACAACTAGTAGAGTAGTGAATTCAATATGTACTTTAACAACTAGTAGAGTAGTGAATTCAATATGTACTTAAACAACTAGTAGAGTAGTGAATTCAATATGTACTTAAACAACTAGTAGAGTAGTGAATTCAATATGTACTTTAACAACTAGTAGAGTAGTGAATTCAATATGTACTTTAACAACTAGTAGAGTAGTGAATTCAATATGTACTTAAACAACTAGTAGAGTAGTGAATTCAATATGTACTTTAACAACTAGTAGAGTAGTGAATTCAATATGTACGTCAACCTAAACAACTAGTAGAGTAGTGAATTCAATATGTACTTTAACAACTAGTAGAGTAGTGAATTCAATATGTACGTCAACCTAAACAACTAGTAGAGTAGTGAATTCAATATGTACATCAGCTTAAACAACTAGTAGAGTAGTGAATTCAATTCGTACTTAAACAACTAGTAGAGCAGTGAATTCAATATGTACTTCAGCTTAAACAACTAGTAGAGCAGTGAATTCAATATGTACATCAGCTTAAACAACTAGTAGAGTAGTGGATTCAATATGTACTTAAACAACTAGTAGAGTAGTGAATTCAATACGTACTTAAACAACTAGTAGAGTAGTGAATTCAATATGTACTTCAGCTTAAACAACTAGTAGAGTAGTGAATTCAATATGTACTTCAGCTTAAACAACTAGTAGAGTAGTGAATTCAATACGTACTTCAGCTTAAACAACTAGTAGAGTAGTGAATTCAATACGTACTTCAGCTTAAACAACTAGTAGAGTAGTGAATTCAATACGTACTTCAGCTTAAACAACTAGTAGAGTAGTGAATTCAATACGTACTTCAGCTTAAACAACTAGTAGAGTAGTGAATTCAATACGTACTTAAACAACTAGTAGAGCAGTGAATTCAATACGTACTTAAACAACTAGTAGAGTAGTGAATTCAATATGTACTTCAGCTTAAACAACTAGTAGAGTAGTGAATTCAATACGTACTTCAGCTTAAACAACTAGTAGAGCAGTGAATTCAATACGTACTTAAACAACTAGTAGAGTAGTGAATTCAATACGTACTTAAACAACTAGTAGAGTAGTGAATTCAATACGTACTTAAACAACTAGTAGAGTAGTGAATTCAATACGTACTTCAACCTAAACAACTAGTAGAGGAGTGAATTCAATACGTACTTAAACAACTAGTAGAGCAGTGAATTCAATACGTACTTAAACAACTAGTAGAGCAGTGAATTCAATATGTACTTAAACAACTAGTAGAGTAGTGAATTCAATATGTACTTCAGCTTAAACAACTAGTAGAGTAGTGAATTCAATTCGTACTTAAACAACTAGTAGAGCAGTGAATTCAATACGTACTTAAACAACTAGTAGAGTAGTGAATTCAATACGTACTTCAACCTAAACAACTAGTAGAGGAGTGAATTCAATACGTACTTAAACAACTAGTAGAGCAGTGAATTCAATACGTACTTAAACAACTAGTAGAGCAGTGAATTCAATATGTACTTAAACAACTAGTAGAGTAGTGAATTCAATATGTACTTCAGCTTAAACAACTAGTAGAGTAGTGAATTCAATATGTACTTAAACAACTAGTAGAGTAGTGAATTCAATATGTACTTCAGCTTAAACAACTAGTAGAGTAGTGAATTCAATATGTACTTCAGCTTAAACAACTAGTAGAGTAGTGAATTCAATACGTACTTCAGCTTAAACAACTAGTAGAGTAGTGAATTCAATACGTACTTCAGCTTAAACAACTAGTAGAGCAGTGAATTCAATATGTACTCAAACAACTAGTAGAGTAGTGAATTCAATATGTACTTCAGCTTAAACAACTAGTAGAGTAGTGAATTCAATACGTACTTCAGCTTAAACAACTAGTAGAGTAGTGAATTCAATACGTACTTCAGCTTAAACAACTAGTAGAGTAGTGAATTCAATACGTACTTCAGCTTAAACAACTAGTAGAGCAGTGAATTCAATATGTACTCAAACAACTAGTAGAGTAGTGAATTCAATATGTACTTCAGCTTAAACAACTAGTAGAGTAGTGAATTCAATACGTACTTCAGCTTAAACAACTAGTAGAGTAGTGAATTCAATACGTACTTCAGCTTAAACAACTAGTAGAGTAGTGAATTCAATACGTACTTCAGCTTAAACAACTAGTAGAGTAGTGAATTCAATACGTACTTCAGCTTAAACAACTAGTAGAGCAGTGAATTCAATATGTACTCAAACAACTAGTAGAGTAGTGAATTCAATATGTACTCAAACAACTAGTAGAGTAGTGAATTCAATATGTACTTCAGCTTAAACAACTAGTAGAGCAGTGAATTCAATTCGTACTGAAACAACTAGTAGAGCAGTGAATTCAATATGTACTTCAGCTTAAACAACTAGTAGAGCAGTGAATTCAATACGTACTTAAACAACTAGTAGAGTAGTGAATTCAATATGTACTCAAACAACTAGTAGAGCAGTGAATTCAATACGTACTTCAGCTTAAACAACTAGTAGAGTAGTGAATTCAATACGTACTTAAACAACTAGTAGAGTAGTGAATTCAATACGTACTTAAACAACTAGTAGAGCAGTGAATTCAATACGTACTTCAGCTTAAACAACTAGTAGAGCAGTGAATTCAATATGTACTTAAACAACTAGTAGAGCAGTGAATTCAATACGTACTTCAGCTTAAACAACTAGTAGAGTAGTGAATTCAATATGTACTTCAGCTTAAACAACTAGTAGAGTAGTGAATTCAATACGTACTTCAGCTTAAACAACTAGTAGAGTAGTGAATTCAATACGTACTTCAGCTTAAACAACTAGTAGAGTAGTGAATTCAATATGTACTTCAGCTTAAACAACTAGTAGAGTAGTGAATTCAATATGTACTTCAGCTTAAACAACTAGTAGAGTAGTGAATTCAATACGTACTTCAGCTTAAACAACTAGTAGAGTAGTGAATTCAATACGTACTTCAGCTTAAACAACTAGTAGAGTAGTGAATTCAATATGTACTTAAACAACTAGTAGAGTAGTGAATTCAATATGTACTTAAACAACTAGTAGAGTAGTGAATTCAATACGTACTTCAGCTTAAACAACTAGTAGAGTAGTGAATTCAATATGTACTTAAACAACTAGTAGAGCAGTGAATTCAATACGTACTTCAGCTTAAACAACTAGTAGAGTAGTGAATTCAATATGTACTTCAGCTTAAACAACTAGTAGAGTAGTGAATTCAATATGTACTTAAACAACTAGTAGAGTAGTGAATTCAATATGTACTTAAACAACTAGTAGAGTAGTGAATTCAATACGTACTTCAGCTTAAACAACTAGTAGAGTAGTGAATTCAATATGTACTTAAACAACTAGTAGAGCAGTGAATTCAATACGTACTTCAGCTTAAACAACTAGTAGAGTAGTGAATTCAATATGTACTTTAACAACTAGTAGAGCAGTGAATTCAATACGTACTTCAGCTTAAACAACTAGTAGAGTAGTGAATTCAATACGTACTTAAACAACTAGTAGAGTACCCACCATAACCACTTACCAGGCACCACATCCAGGAACTATCAACCCAGCATAACCATTTACCAGGTACTACATCCAGGAACTACCAACCCAGCATAACCATTTACCAGGCACTACATCCAGGAACTACCAACCCAGCATAACCATTTACCAGGCACTACATCCAGGAACTACCAACCCAGCATAACCATTTACCAGGCAGTACATCCAGGAACTACCAACCCACCATAACCACTTACCAGGCACCACATCCAGGAACTATCAACCCAGCATAACCATTTACCAGGTACTACATCCAGGAACTACCAACCCAGCATAACCATTTACCAGGCACTACATCCAGGAACTACCAACCCAGCATAACCATTTACCAGGCACTACATCCAGGAACTACCAACCCAGCATAACCATTTACCAGGCAGTACATCCAGGAACTACCAACCCAGCATAACCATTTACCAGGCAGTACATCCAGGAACTACCAACCCAGCATAACCATTTACCAGGCACTACATCCAGGAACTACCAACCCAGCATAACCATTTACCAGGTACTACATCCAGGAACTATCAACCCAGCATAACCATTTACCAGGCACTACATCCAGGAACTACCAACCCAGCATAACCATTTACCAGGCACTACATCCAGGAACTATCAACCCAGCATAACCATTTACCAGGCACCACATCCAGGAACTACCAACCCAGCATAACCATTTACCAGGCACCACATCCAGGAACTACCAACCCAGCATAACCATTTACCAGGCAGTACATCCAGGAACTACCAACCCAGCATAACCATTTACCAGGCAGTACATCCAGGAACTACCAACCCAGCATAACCATTTACCAGGCAGTACATCCAGGAACTACCAACCCAGCATAACCATTTACCAGGTACTACATCCAGGAACTACCAACCCAGCATAACCATTTACCAGGCAGTACATCCAGGAACTATCAACCCAGCATAACCATTTACCAGGCAGTACATCCAGGAACTACCAACCCAGCATAACCATTTACCAGGCAGTACATCCAGGAACTACCAACCCAGCATAACCATTTACCAGGCACTACATCCAGGAACTATCAACCCAGCATAACCATTTACCAGGCAGTACATCCAGGAACTACCAACCCAGCATAACCATTTACCAGGCAGTACATCCAGGAACTACATCCAGGAACTATCAACCCAGCATTACCATTTACCAGGCAGTACATCCAGGAACTACCAACCCAGCATAACCATTTACCAGGCAGTACATCCAGGAACTACCAACCCAGCATAACCATTTACCAGGCAGTACATCCAGGAACTACCAACCCAGCATAACCATTTACCAGGCACTACATCCAGGAACTATCAACCCAGCATAACCATTTACCAGGCACTACATCCAGGAACTATCAACCCAGCATAACCATTTACCAGGCACTACATCCAGGAACTACCAACCCAGCATAACCATTTACCAGAAAGTACATCCAGGAACTACCAACCCAGCATAACCATTTACCAGGCAGTACATCCAGGAACTATCAACCCAGCATAACCATTTACCAGGCACTACATCCAGGAACTATCAACCCAGCATAACCATTTACCAGGCAGTACATCCAGGAACTACCAACCCAGCATAACCATTTACCAGGCAGTACATCCAGGAACTACCAACCCAGCATAACCATTTACCAGGCAGTACATCCAGGAACTATCAACCCAGCATAACCATTTACCAGGCAGTACATCCAGGAACTATCAACCCAGCATAACCATTTACCAGGTACTACTTCCAGGAACTACCAACCCAGCATAACCATTTACCAGAAACTACATCCAGGAACTATCAACCCAGCATAACCATTTACCAGGCACTACATCCAGGAACTATCAACCCAGCATAACCATTTACCAGGCACTACATCCAGGAACTACCAACCCAGCATAACCATTTACCAGGCAGTACATCCAGGAACTACCAACCCAGCATAACCATTTACCAGGCAGTACATCCAGGAACTACCAACCCAGCATAACCATTTACCAGGCAGTACATCCAGGAACTATCAACCCAGCATAACCATTTACCAGGCAGTACATCCAGGAACTACCAACCCAGCATAACCATTTACCAGGCAGTACATCCAGGAACTACCAACCCAGCATAACCATTTACCAGGCAGTACATCCAGGAACTACCAACCCACCATAACCATTTACCAGGCAGTACATCCAGGAACTATCAACCCAGCATAACCATTTACCAGGCAGTACATCCAGGAACTACCAGGATTCTTTAGAAAGTAGAAAGTTACAGGATGTCTTTCAAGTGCAGATTAAAGCTTTCAGCCAGTAATTGAATTACTGACCGGCAGCAAAACAATGTGTGTCTTCAGTAATCCTTCAAGCTGAGCTTTGTAGTGTTAGCTGCCACCATAGGGTGCTGGAGGTATGCACACACACACACACACACACACACTGAAGAGCAGGCTACATTATGATTGAGTGCACGTTGCAAACAGCATATGTTATGTACAGATGAGAGGGTCTGTTTCAGACTGGGAGGTCTGTGTGATATTGTTATGGTTCTTGGCTCTGCTCTGTTGTGAGAGATGACAGTAAACACACACACAGGGCTACAGCAGGGCCCTCGGCCAGATAACAGCCTCAAGTGACTGTCTATCTACACACACCTGATCTTTAACCACAGTCTGGCTGCTATCAACCTGGAAAGAGGTGATCTGATCAGAGATACAGTTAGAGATAGGAGGGGAATGGGGAGAGAGATAGAGAGAAGGATGGAGGGAGCGGGATGGATGAAAAGAGAGAGGGATGGAGGGAGGGAAAGAGAGATGGAGGGTGAGAGGGATAAAGAGAGAAATATGGAGGGTGAGAGAAAGAGATGGAACGTGTGAGGGAGGGATAGTTGGAGAGAGAGGTGTCTATACAATACTGTTCAAAAGTTTGGGGTCACTGGCAGCTTCATTAAATAGTACCCGCAAAACACCAGTCTCAGCGTCAACAGTGAAGAGGCGACTCTGGGATGCTGGCCTTCTAGGCAGAGTGCCTCTGTCCAGTGTCTGTGTTCTTTTGTCCATCTTACTCGTTTATTTTTATTGGCCAGTCTGAGATATGGCTTTTTCTTTGCAACTCTGCCTGTTGAGGACTTGAGGTGTCTGTTTCTAAAACTAGACACTCTTCTGCACTTGGGCCTCCAACTCCTCTTTCTATTCTGCTTAGAGACCGTTTGCGCTATTTTGTGGAAGGGAGTCTTTTAGTTTCTTGCCAATTTCTCACATGGAATAGCCATCGTTTCTCAGAACAAGAATAGACTGAGTTTCAGAAGAAAGGTCTTTTGTTTCTGGCCATTTGAGCCTGTAATCGAACCCACAAATGCCGATGCTCCAGATACTCAATTAGTTAGTCTAAACGAGGCTAATAAGAACAACAATTATCAGCAGTGCTAACATAATTGCAAAAGGGTTTCCTAATGATACATTTGCCTTTTTAAAATGATAAACTTGGATTAGCTAACACAACGTGCCATTGGATAATGGGCCTCTGTACGCCTATGTAGATATCCCCAAACAAATCTACCGTTTCCAGCTACAATTAGTCATTTACACCATTAACAATGTCTACACTGTATTTCTGATCAATTTGATGTTATTTTAATGGATAAAAAATGTGTTTTTCTTTCAAAAACAAGACATTTCTAAGTTACACTACCGTTCAAAAGTTTTGGGTATGTATGTATGTACAGTACATATACAATGCCTTCGGAAAGTATTCAGACCCCTTGACTTTTTCCACATGTGTTGCGTTACAGCCTTATTCTAAAATTTATGAAATTGTTTTTTCCCCTCATATATCTTCACACAATGACATAGCAAAAACATACATCTTTTTTTTTCATTTTAGGAAATTTATTACAAATAAAAACCGGAAATATCACATCTCTCCCTCAATGTGATCAAGACAAAGGAGATGATTGTGGACTACAGAAAAAGGAGGACCGAGCACGCCCCCCCAATTCTCATCGACAGGGCTGTCGTGAAGCAGATTAAGAGCTTCAAGTTCCTTGGTGTCCACATCACCAACAAACTATCATGGTCAAACACACCAAGACAGTCTTGAAGAGGGCAGAACAACACCTTTTCCCCCTCAGGAGACTGAAAAGATTTGGTAAAAAGTTCTACAGCTGCACCATCGGGAGAATCCTGACTGGTTGCATCACTGCCTGGTATGACAACTGCTTGGCCTCCGACCGCAAGGCACTACAGAGTGTAATGCGTAATGCCCAGTACATCTGGCACCAAGCTTCCTGCCATCCAGGATCTCTATACCAGGCTGTGTCAGAGGAAGGCCCTAAAAATTGCCAAGGACTTCAGCCACCCTAGTCAAAAACTTCTCTCTGCTACCGCACGGCAAGAGGTACCGGAGCCCAAAGTCGAGGTTCAAAAGGACAGCTTCTACCCCCAAGTCATAAGACTGCTTGACAGTTAATTAAATGGCTACCTAGACTATGTGCATTGTGCTCAGCCATACCCTTGCTACTGTGTTTATTATCCGTGCATAGTCACTTTACCTACATGTTCTTATTACGGTAGCTGAATTACCTCGACTAACCGGTGACCCCACACAATGTGGGCTTGTAATAAGCATTTCACGGTAAGGTCTACACCTGTTGAATTCAGTGCATGGGACAAATAAAATTTGATTTCATTTGGGGAGTTTCTCCCGTACTTCTCTGCTGATCCTCTCAAGGTCTGTCATGTTGGATTGGGAGCTTTGCTGCAAATATATTTTTAGGTCTTTCCAGAGATGTTCAATCGGTTTCAAATCCGGGCTCTGGATGGGCCACTCCAGGACATTCAGCAACTTGTCCCGAAGCCACTCCTGTGTTGTATCTGCTGAGTGCTTAGGGTCGTTGTCCTGTTGGAATGTGAACCTTCTAAGGTCCAGAGCGCACATGAGCTGGTTTTCAATAAAGGATCTCGCTGTACTTTGCTCCGTTCATCTTTGCCTCGATCCTGACTAGTCTCCCAGTTCCTGCCACTGAAAAACATCCCAACAGCATGATGCTGCCACCACCATGCTTCACTGTAGGGATGGTGCCAGGATTCCTCCAGACGTGACGCTCGGCAGTCAGGCCAAAGAGTTCAATCTTAATTTCATCAGACCAGAGAATCTTGTTTCTCATGGTCTGAGTCTTTAGGTGCCTTTTGGCAAACTCCATGCGGGCTGTCATGTGCCTTTTACTGAGGTGTGACTTCCGTTTGGCCACTCTACCATAAAGGCCTGATTGGTGGAGTGCTACAGAGATGGTTGTCCTTCTGGAAGGTTATTCCATCTCCACAGAGGAACTCAGGAGCTCTGTCAGAGTGACCACAGGTTATTAGTAATCTCTCTGACCAAGGCCCTTCTCCCCCGATTGCTCAGTTTGGCTGGGTGGCCAGCTCTAGATAGAGTCATGGTGGTTCCAATCTTCTTCCATTTAAGAATGATGGCGGCCACTGTGTTCTTGGAACTTCAATGCTGCAGACATTTTTCTGTACCCTTCCCCAGATCTGTGCCTCGACACAATCCTGTCTCGGAGCTCTACGGACAATTCCTTCGACCTCATGGCTTAGTTTTTGCTCTGACATGCACTGTCAACTGTGGGACCTTATATAGACAGGTGTGTGCCTTTCCAAATAATGTCCAATAAATTGAAATTAACACAGGTGGACTCCAAGTTGGAGAAATATCTCAAGGATGATCAATGGAAACAGGATGCACCTGAGCTCAATTTTGAGTCTCATAGCAAAGGGTCTGAATTTTCTGTTTTTCATTTGTAATACATTTGCAAGAGAACTAAAAAATGATGTTTCTCGCTCTGTCATTATCAAATTGTATTGGTCACATACACAAGGTTAGCAGATGTTAATGTGAGTGTAGCGAAATGCTTGTGCTTCTCGTTCCGACCATGCAGTAATGTCTAACAATTCCCCAACAACTACCTAATACACACATCTTAAGGGGTGAATGAGGATATGTACATATGGATGAGCGATGGCCGAGCGACACAGGCAAGGTGCAGTAGATTGTATAAAATACAGTATATACATGTGATATTACTAATGTAAGATGTTAACAATATTAAAGTGCCATTATTTAAAAGTGACTAGTGATTCATTTATTTAAGTGTCCAGTGATTTGGTCTGAATGTAGGCAGCAGCCTCTGAGTTAGTGATGGCTGTTTAGCAGTCTGATGGCCTTGAGATACAATCTGTTTTTCAATCCCTCGGTCCCAACTTTGATGCACCTGTCCTGACCCCACCTTCTTGATGATAGCGGTGTGAAAAGGCAGTGGGTGGTTATAGTCCCTGATTATATTTTTGGCCTTCCTGTGACATCAGGTGCTGTAGGTGTCATGGAGGTTAGGTAGTTTGCCCCCGGTGATGCGTTGTGCAGACCGCACCATCCTCTGGAGAGCGGTGCAGTTGCTGAACCAGGCTGTGATACAGCCCGACAGGATGCTCTCGATTGTGCATCTATGAAAGTTTGTCAGGGTTTTGGGTGACGAGCCAAATTTCTTCAGCCTCCTGAAGAAGGAGCTTTTGCTCCTTCTTCACCATGCTGTCTGTGTGGGTGGACCATTTCAGTTTGTCTGTGATGTGTACGCCCAGGAACTTGAAACTCCACTGCTGAGAGGATGTTTTCCTGACACCACACACAAGTTCCCTCACCTCCTCCCTGTAGGCTGTCTCGCCGTTGTTGGTGATCAGGCCCAATACTGTTGTGTTGTCTGCAAACTTGATGATTGAGTTGGACGAGTGCGTGTCAACACAGTCGTGGGTGAACAGGGAGTACAGGACTATGCAAACACCCTTGTGGGGCCCCAGTGTTGAGGGTCGGTGAAGTAGAGATGTTGTTTCCTACTTTCACCACCTGGGGGCAAGCCGTCAAAGTCCAGGACCCAGTTGCATAGTGCGGGGTTCAGACCCAGGGCCTCCAGCTTGATGATGAGCTTGGGGGGTACTTAGGTGTTGAATGCTGTAGATAATGAACAGCATTCTTGCATATGTTTTTCTCTTGTCCAGATGGGATAGGGCAGTATACAGTGTGATGGCGATTGCGTCATCTGTGGACCTGTTGGGGCGGTGTGCAAACGGAAGTGGGTATAGGGTGTCAGGTATGGTGATCCTTGACTAGCCTCTCAAAGCACTTCATGATGACAGAAGTAAGTGCTACGGGGCGATGGTCATTTAGTTCAGTTACCTTTGCCTTCTTGGGTACAGCAACAATGGTGGCCATCTTGAAGCACGTGGAGACAACAGACTGGGATAGGGAGCGATTTGAATGTGTCCGTAAACACACCAGCCAGCTGGTCTGCGCATGCTCTGAGGACCCGTCTAGGGATGCCTTCCAGGCCAGTAGCCTTGCGAGGGTTAACAAGTTTAAACGTTTTAATCATGTCAGCCACTGAGAAAGAGAGGGGGAAGGGCACAGTCATTGTCTGTGAGCCGCCACGCTGGCACTGTATTGTGTGTAGATTGGGGGAGGAATTTGTTTTCTTTAATCCATTTTAGAATAAGGCTGTAACGTAACACAATGTGGGAAGTCAAGGGGTCTAAATACTTCCCGAATGCACTAAATGCACTCTACAGTATATACACTATAAATACAAAAGTATGTGGACACCCCTTCAAATTAGGAGTTTCAGCTATTTCAGCCATTCCCACTGCTGATAGGTTTATACAATTGAGCACACAGCCATACAATCTCCATAGAGAAACATTGGCAGTAGGATGGCCTTACTGAAGAGCTCCGTGACTTTCAACATGGCACCATGATAGGATGCCACCTTTCCAACAGGTCACTTCATCAAATTTCTGCTCTGCTAGAGCTGCTCCGATAAACTGTAGGTGCTGTTATTGTTAAGTGGAAATGTCTAGGGGCAACAATGGCTCAGCCGTCAAGTGGTAGTCCACACAAGCTCACAGAACGGGACCACCAAGTGCTGAAGCGCATAGCGCGTAAAAATAGTCCTCTGTTGCAACACTCACCACCGAGTTCCAAAATGCCTCTGGAAGCAACGTCAGCACAGTTCGTCGGGAGCTTCATGAAATGGGTTTCCATGGTCGAGCAGCCTCACACAAGCTTGACATCACTGTGAAAAATGCCAAGCGTCGGCTGGAGCGGTGTAAAGCTCACCGCCATTAGGCTCTGGATCAATGGAAATGCATTCTCTGAAGTGATGAATCACACATCACTATCTGGCACGCCGATGGACAAATCTGGATTTGGCAGATGCAAGGAGATCGCTACCTTCCCCAATACATACTGTCAACTGTGAAGTTTGATGGAGAAGGAATAATGTTCTGGGGCTGTTCTTCATGGTTCTGGTCCCTTAGTCCCAGTGAAGGGACATCTTAACGCTACAGCGTACAATGACATTCTAGACAATTCTGTGCTTCCAACGTTTTTTCAAAAGTTTGGGGAAGGGGCTTTCTTGTTTCAGCATGAAACTCAAGAGTGGTGCAGCAGTCAAAGGCACTGCATTTCAGTGCTAGAGGCATCACTACATGCCCTGGTTCGATTCCAGGCTGCATCACAACCGGGCCGTGATTGGGATTCCCATTTGGGGGGGGGGGGGGGGGGTTTGGCCGGGGTAGGCAGTCATTGTAAATAATAATTTGTTCTTAACGGACTTAAAGGTTACTTATTATTATTATTATTATTATTATTATTATTATTATTATTATTATTATTATTATTATTATTATTATTTTTAAATGTCCCCGTGCACAAAGCGAGGTCAATACAGAAATGGTTTTTCGAGATCGGTGTGGATGAACTTGACTGGCCCGCACAAAGCCCTGATGTCAACCCCATTGAACACCTTTGCGATGAATTGGAACATTGACTGCGAGCCAGACCTTATCGCCCAACATCAGTGCCCAACATCACTAAAATGCTCTTGAGGCTGAATGGAAGCAAGTCCCAGCAGCAATGTTACAACATCTAGTGGAAAAAGCCTTCCCAGAAGAGTAGAGGCTGTTATAGCAGCAAAGGGACCAACTCCATATTAATGCCCATGATTTTGGAATGAGATGTAAGGCGAACAGGTGTCCACATACTTTTGGTCATTTAGTGAGGAGCGAGGGGGAGAGCGAGAACAATATGGGATGAGAGAGAGATGGGGAGAGAGAGAGAGATGGGGTGATATACACTGAAAAAAAAATAAAGGGAACACTAAAATAACACATCCTAGATCTGAATGAATGAAATATTCTTATTAAATACTTTTTTCTTTACATAGTTGAATGTGCTGACAACAAAATCACACAAAAATTGGAGGTCTGGATTTGGAGTCACACTCAAAATTAAAGTGGAAAACCACACTACAGGCTGATCCATTTGATGTAATGTCCTTAAAACAAGTCAAAATGAGGCGCAGTAGTGTGTGTGGCCTCCACGTGCCTGTATGACCTCCCTACAATGCCTGGGCATGCTCCTGATGAGGTGGCGGATGGTCTCCTGAGGGATCTCCTCCCAGACCTAGACTAAAGCATCCGTCAACTCCTGGACAGTCTGTGGTGCAACGTGGCGTTGGTGGATGGAGCGAGACATGATGTCCCAGATGTGCTCAATTGGATTCAGGTCTGGTGAACGGGCGGGCCAGTCCATAGCATCAATGCTTACCTCTTGCAGGAACTGCTGACACACTCCAGCCACATGAGGTCTAGCATTGTCTTGCATTAGGAGGAACCCAGGGCCAACCGCACCAGCATGTGGTCTCACAAGGGGTCTGAGGATCTCATCTCGGAACCTAATGGCAGTCAGGCTACCTCTGGCGAGCACATGGAGGGCTGTGCGGACCCCCAAAGAAATGCCACCCCACACCATGACTGACCCACCGCCAAACCGGTCATGCTGGAGGATGTTGCAGGCAACAGAACGTTCTCCACGGCGTCGCCAGACTCTCATGTCTGTCACGTGCTCAGTGGGAACCTGCTTTCATCTGTGAAGAGCACAAGGCGCCAGTGGCGAATTTGCCAATCTTTGTGTTCCCCATGCAAATGCCAAACGTCCTGCACGGTGGTGGGCTGTAAGCGGTGCATCTGTGGACGTTGGGCCCTCATACCACCCTCATGGAGTCTGTTTCTGACCATTTGAGCAGACACATGCACATTTGTGGCCTGCTGGAGGTCATTTTGCGGTGCTCTGGCAGTGCTCCTCCTGCTCCTCCTTGTACAAAGGAGGAGGTAGCGGTCCTGCTGCTGGGTTGTTGCCCTCTTACGGCCTCCTCCACGTCTCCTGATGTACTGGCCTGTCTCCTGGTAGCGCCTCCATGCTCTGGACAGTACGCTGACAGGCACAAGAAACCTTCTTGCCACAGCTCGCATCGATGTGCCATCCTGGATGAGCTGCACTACCTGAGCTACCTGAGCCACTTGTGTGGGTTGTAGACTCCCTCTCATGCTACCACTAGAGTGAAAGCACCGCCAGCATTCAAAAGTGACCAAAACATCAGCCAGGAAGCATAGGAACTGAGAAGTGGTCTGTGGTCACCCCCTGCAGAACCACTCCTTTATTGGGGGTGTCTTGCTAATTGCCTATAATTTCCACCTTTCGTCTATTCCATTTGCACAACAGCATGTGAAATTTATTGTCAATCAGTGTTGCTTCCTAAGTGGACAGTTGGATTTCACAGAAGTGTGATTGACTTGGAGTTACATTGTGTTGTTTAAGTGTTCCCTTTATTTTTTTGAGCAGTATATATTAAATGAGAAAGTAGGAAAGAGAGGGATGTAGGGTGAGAGATTGAGTTCTTCAGGCAACAGGAAGAGAACCCTAGGTCACGCTATCATGGCCCAGCTGCGCAAGAGCCACAGATGGAGACCAGACCCTTTAATCCACAGACATACACACATAGTGGTCTACTGCATAAGTGTCACAGTGAATAGGAAGACAGGACAGGGACAATAGAATCAACAGAGAACAGCAGCAGGGGACAACAGGGAGATCTTATGATGATTGGATTTCTTCATTCTTGTCGGCCCTGTCTCGCTGTCTTTTTTCGTGATATGGGTCTGTTGTCACCTCCATTCCTATGTTTTACTCTGTTCCCCTCAAAGTTGCCAGAGTATGTTACCTCGTCCTGGTCTGTGACTGTTTCTCTGACAGGTAGTCATAGAGCCACCCCAGAGGGGTACTTAGAGACCTGCCTGTCTGTCAGTCTCCAAAACAGACCGTTACATCATCTGACGGTAATGACCTGGCTGCCTGTCAGCCTCCAAAACATTGCCGCACCACACACTAGACTACTGCTCTACTGTTTCCCCTGACACAACCCCACGCACTAGACTACTGACACAACCCCACGCACTAGACTACTGACACAACCCCACGCACTAGACTACTGACACAACCCCAAGCACTAGACTACTGACACAACCCCACGCACTAGACTACTGACACAACCCCACGCACTAGACTACTGACACAACCCCACGCACTAGACTACTGACACAACCCCACGCACTAGACTACTGACACAACCCCACGCACTAGACTACTGACACAACCCCACGCACTAGACTACTGACACAACCCCACGCACTAGACTACTGACACAACCCCACGCACTAGACTACTGACACAACCCCACGCACTAGACTACTGACACAACCCCACGCACTAGACTACTGACACAACCCCACGCACTAGACTACTGACACAACCCCACGCACTAGACTACTGACACAACCCCACGCTCTAGACTACTGACACAACCCCACGCTCTAGACTACTGACACAACCCCACGCTCTAGACTACTGACACAACCCCACGCACTAGACTACTGACACAACCCCTCGCACTAGACTACTGACACAACCCCTCGCACTAGACTACTGACACAACCCCTCGCACTAGACTACTGACACAACCCCTCGCACTAGACTACTGACACAACCCCACGCACTAGACTACTGACACAACCCCACGCACTAGACTACTGACACAACCCCTCGCACTAGACTACTGACACAACCCCTCGCACTAGACTACTGACACAACCCCTCGCACTAGACTACTGACACAACCCCTCGCACTAGACTACTGACACAACCCCACGCACTAGACTACTGACACAACCCCACGCACTAGACTACTGACACAACCCCACGCACTAGACTACTGACACAACCCCACGCACTAGACTACTGACACAACCCCACGCACTAGACTACTGACACAACCCCACGCACTAGACTACTGACACAACCCCACGCACTAGACTACTGACACAACCCCACGCACTAGACTACTGACACAACCCCACGCACTAGACTACTGACACAACCCCACGCACTAGACTACTGACACAACCCCACGCACTAGACTACTGACACAACCCCACGCACTAGACTACTGACACAACCCCACGCACTAGACTACTGACACAACCCCACGCACTAGACTACTGACACAACCCCACGCACTAGACCACTGACACAACCCCACGCACTAGACCACTGACACAACCCCTCGCACCGTTTCCCCTGACATAACCCCTCACATTGGCGCCACAAAAGAGAGAAGATGATGATGTGCAGGTTTGCGAACAAAATGTGTTGAGTTTTTTTACATTGATTAGTGATTGTCAAGGACGCACAGAAATTCCAAAAGCTTATTAGGTTAAGGTTCAGGTTATTTGTTTGCAATGTGTGATCAATAGGCTAAGAGATCTTCATCAGCTGTTTATTGATTGTGTGGTTTGAATAGTGTGAGGAGACAATATATTCAGTGACAATCACCACATAAGGATCACAATATAGTCTAGCTCTTAAAGTGGCAGTAGCCTTTTATTGCGGTGTATCATTTTCAATTACAGCATCATTTATTCTGCAGTTATTTTATTGCTATTTATTCTGTTTCAAATCAAATGTCCATGTTAATAGTATTTTCTGATTTACAATTATTGAGTCTCATATGTTAACTAAATGCAATCTATCAGCTTCCAATATGTAAGGTAGGTGTATCTAGCTGCTTGATAACATTCTGATGATTTAAAAAAATATATAATTATTGATTTTTTTAACCTTTTATTTAACTAGGCAAGTCAGTTAAGAACAAATTCTTATTTTCAATGACGGCCTAGGAACAGTGGGTTAACTGCCTGTTCAGGGGCAGAACGACAGATTAGTACCTTGTCAGCTCGGGGGTTTGATTTTGCAACCTTCCGGTTACTAGTCCAACGCTCTAACCATGTCTTGTCCTGTAATGTAAAATGTCTTGTAAAAACCCAGAGTGAATGTTGGAATAAAATCTTGGTTCCTTTCTAAACAGAGCAATGTGACTGCAAAGAGGACTCGGTCCACAAGATAGGTGAAGTGATCTGGCAAAAGAGCTGAGTCCTTCTTCAAAGGCAAGGACCAATGTGAATACAGAGGAGAACTGAATTCTTCTGCTTTTATTTTCAAACCCAGAGGACCGAGGATTGGTTCCCTTTTTAAAGAGGACTAAACTGTATGTGAAAACCTGGGTCCTGGTCAAAAGTAGTGCACTATAAAGGGAAAAGGGTGCCCTTTTGGGACTCAGACTTACTACTTTGGAGTTGAAGTGTATTGAGAATCAGGGGGAGAGAAACATGACGGCGCTCTTCTCACTCCGACAGATTCAACACAATGAATGTTTTATCACAATATCAAAAGATCCTCTTAAAGTTAACCTGAGGAGAAGTGTTGCTGTCTGTGTGTGTGTGTGTGTGTGTGTGTGTGTGTTTTGTTTTGGAATCACTGCTGTTCTCCAGATGCCTGTTTGATTAGACAACAGCTTCCTGCTGCTTTAGGAGAAAGAGCACACACACACACACACACACACACACACACACACACACAGTTCTCCTCAGGTTGACTTTAAGAGGACATTATTTGTGTTTTAGCAAATATAGATCTTTCATTAACTGAATAGATCCAGGCGAATGTGCAGCGTTGTGTTTTTTAGAGCTGTGTGTGTGTGGTACTGTGTGTAGTGTGGGTCTATTGTGTGCTATTTAGCCCGGTGTGAGTGTGTGTGTGCCTGCACAAGTGTGAGCGTCACTGTGTGTGGTGCATTTGGAAAGTATTCAGACTCATAGACTTGTTCCACATTTTGTTACGTTACAGCCGTATTCTAAAATGAATTAAACGGTTTTTCCCCACCATCGTTATACACACAATAACCCATAATGACAATGCAAAATCAGATTCAGAAATGTTTGCTAATGTAAAAAAGAAAATAAATGAAATATCACATTTACATCAGAATTCAGACCCTTTGCTCTGAACTTTGTTGAAGAGCCTTTGGCAGCGATTACAGCCTCGAGCCTCCTTGGGTATTACGGTCATGTTTCTCTGCCCAATACACCTGAATCTGCTTTCACATCGCAGTCATGTTTCTCTGTCCAATACACCTGAATCTACCTTCACATCGCAGTCATGTTTCTCTGCCCAATACACCTGAATCTGCCTTCACATCGCAGTCATGTTTCTCTGCCCAATACACCTGAATCTGCCTTCACATCGCAGTCATGTTTCTCTGTCCAATACACCTGAATCTGCCTTCACATCGCAGTCATGTTTCTCTGCCCAATACACCTGAATCTACCTTCACATCACAGTCATGTTTCTCTGCCCAATACACCTGAATCTACCTTCACATCACAGTCATGTTTCTCTGCCCAATACACCTGAATCTACCTTCACATCACAGTCATGTTTCTCTGCCCAATACACCTGAATCTACCTTCACATCACAGTCATGTTTCTCTGCCCAATACACCTGAATCTGCCTTCACATCGCAGTCATGTTTCTCTGCCCAATACACCTGAATCTGCCTTCACATCGCAGTCATGTTTCTCTGTCCAATACACCTGAATCTGCCTTCACATCGCAGTCATGTTTCTCTGCCCAATACACCTGAATCTACCTTCACATCACAGTCATGTTTCTCTGCCCAATACACCTGAATCTACCTTCACATCACAGTCATGTTTCTCTGCCCAATACACCTGAATCTACCTTCACATCACAGTCATGTTTCTCTGCCCAATACACCTGAATCTACCTTCACATCACAGTCATGTTTCTCTGCCCAATACACCTGAATCTGCCTTCACATCGCAGTCATGTTTCTCTGCCCAATACACCTGAATCTGCCTTCACATCACAGTCATGTACCTCTGCCCAATACACCTGAATCTACCTTCACATCACAGTCAGGTTTTTGTAACTGTAAAAAGGTGCTGTTTAAAGACTCTGGGTTTAAGCTCCATTCGAAAGCAGAGCATCATATCAATGCTAGGTATGCTTGGAATCAGCATAAAAGGGCTATTGACAGCAACTCATCAATGTTAGACGTCATAAATGAGGGTCATCGAGAGTCTGATGCGCAGAGCGGTCATCGAGAGTCTGATGCGCAGAGAGGTCATCGAGAGTCTGATGAGCAGAGAGGTCATCGAGAGTCTGATGCGCAGAGAGGTCATCGAGAGTCTGATGAGCAGAGAGGTCATCGAGAGTCTGATGAGCAGAGAGGTCATCGAGAGTCTGATGAGCAGAGAGGTCATCGAGAGTCTGATGAGCAGAGAGGTCATCGAGAGTCTGATGAGCAGAGAGGTCATCGAGAGTCTGATGAGCAGAGAGGTCATCGAGAGTCTGATGAGCAGAGAGGTCATCGAGAGTCTGATGAGCAGAGAGGTCATCGAGAGTCTGATGAGCAGAGAGGTCATCGAGAGTCTGATGAGCAGAGAGGTCATCGAGAGTCTGATGAGCAGAGAGGTCATCGAGAGTCTGATGAGCAGAGAGGTCATCGAGAGTGAGATGAGCAGAGAGGTCATCGAGAGTGAGATGAGCAGAGAGGTCATCGAGAGTGAGATGAGCAGAGAGGTCATCGAGAGTGAGATGAGCAGAGAGGTCATCGAGAGTGAGATGAGCAGAGAGGTCATCGAGAGTGAGATGAGCAGAGAGGTCATCGAGAGTGAGATGAGCAGAGAGGTCATCGAGAGTGAGATGCGCAGAGAGGTCATCGAGAGTCTGATGCTCTTTACACATTCAGTCAGCTGAAAGCTTAGATGCAGCAGGTCTCACAAAAAATGATACTTGATTGCCTTGAAAAACACGGTCTGGACAACAGAAATAATCTGGTGGGGCAAGGCTATGACGGTGCATCTGTCACGAGCAGACAGCATTATGCTGTGTCTGCACAGTTTAAAAAACAGTGTAAGATTTGCATTTCATGTGCACTGTAATGCAAATTGTTTGCATTTGGTTCTTGCCGATGCTGTAAAATCAGTGCCGGAGTCAGCTCACGTTTTTGCTCTCCTGCAGAAGCTTTATAACTTTGTATCTGGCTCGTACGTTCGTCTCAAGTGGCTTGCGGTTCAGAAAGAGCTGTATCCACAGCAGCAGCCCGGGGAACTACGGAGACTTACGGATGGAAGGTGGGCATGCAGATACATGACATGCCGTAATCTGAGGGACAGGCTTCCAGCAGTTCTGAGAGTGCTACAGGATATCACACTTGAAAATAGTGGTGATAGATCAGTGGAGGCAAGGGGCCTTCTTTCTCAGATTTACAATTCATAGGGCTTTTGGTTACCTTTTTGTAAAGTGCTTAGTGATGCCAAATGTCTCTCTGACATGCTCCAATCAAGCTCTCTTGACCTCACAAGGGCTGTGGATCTAGTAGGTGCCCTTACAGACACATTACAGGACTACAGAAGTGAGGGTTACTATGGAAAGAGGTTGAAGAGAGTGCAGAGCACTGCAAAATAAGTCTACAGACAGTGTGTAAAAGACAGCCTAAAACAAGCTTAAGATTTCACGACTCATTGATGATGGGCACTGTAGGACAGAAACATAGACCAAAGTGATGGTGAGAGCTTCCAAAGAGCTATATTTTGTAAAGTGCTTGACAGTCTCACCGCTGAGCTGCAGAGGCGGTTTTCAAAGAAGATTTGCGAGATAATGCATGGGGTCCAGTCTCTCAACCCAAAGAGCACAACATTCTTGAATGAGGAGCCTCTGTTTGCCTTCGCTCAGACCTTTTGAGTCAGATTTAGAGTACTTCAAACATGAGGTTCATCAAACCAAGCGGCTTCTTGATAGGAGAGAGACAAGTGGAAGGGACAGACTGTCTGCTCTCCTTGACTTTGTTGTGTTTCTTGAACCTTATAAAGAGGTCTTCCATGAGCTATTTCCACTTTGTAAGAAAAAGGTTGTTGCATCAGTGAGCAGTGCTTCTTGCGAGAGAAGTGATTGAAACCCCCAATAGGACAACAATGGTTGATGACAGGTTAAGTCACCTCGGAATTCTCCGTGTTGAGTCAAGGAGGGCACGCTCCCTCAACATGGATGAGTTTGTGAAACATTTTGCCAGTTCTCACCAGAACCACAGAATTCTGCTGTTTTAAATCTACCAGGGATAATTTGTCACATAGGCGGCCCCTCTGGCCATGATTAAAACCTGCCCTGTCTACTAGCTAGTCCACTGACGTTCTAAAATGTTAAATCCAAATGATATCATGTCACACAGATTTAATTTGGCCAATTCCAAAACTTTTCTTTGCTATTAGTTAATATATATGAGCATAAATGTGATACTGTAAGTTTGTAACTATTGATGGGCACCAAAATGATTTATATTTTTCAAGTCCATTTCTGCTTGATACCTGGTATGTGAAATTACAGTGTAATTTTACTTTTTTTTTGTAAATAAACGATGCAATTTATGTAACAAACATATGCTGTCTTATCTCCTTGTTGCTTGAGCTTTATTTTCTGGAAATATTTTGGATGTTCAACACTCATAGACCCAGATTATATATTCATGAAAACAGAGTGACCCAAGGTGTGTGTGTGTGTGTGTGTGTGTGTGTGTGTGTGTGTGAGAAATGAATTGATCTGCAGTTCAGAGGTAGAGACACTGATGTATGTTGAATAGTCCCAGTGAAGTTCCCTTTTGGACCTCACTATCTGCCACATTGAAGAACACACGCATGTTCTGTCCTGGTCTATGGACCCCCTGAAGTAGCCTTGGTCACCCTCTGGCCCTGCCGCTGAAAAACATCCCCACAGCATAATGCTGCCACCACCATGCTTCACTGTAGAGATGGTACCAGGTTTCCTCCGAATGTGACGCTTGGCATTCAGGCCGACGAATTCAATCTTGGTTACATCAGACCAGAGAATCTTGTTTCTCATGGTCTGAGAGTCTTTAGGTGCCTTTTGACAAACTCCAAGCAGGCTGTCATGTGCCTTTTTTACTGAGGAGTGAATTCTCTTTGTCCGCTCTGCCCTAATGGTAGAGTGGAGTGTTGCAGAGATGGCAGAACCTTCCAGAAGGACAACCATCTCCACAGAGTAACTCCGGTGCTCTGTCAGAGTGACCATTGGGTTCTTGGTCACCTCCCTGACCAAGGCCCTTCTCCTTATGGCTCGGTTTGGCTGGGCAGCCAGCTCTAGGAAGAATCTTGGTGGTTCCATACTTCAATTTAAGAATGATGGAGGTCACTGTGTTCTTGGGGACCTTCAATGCTGCAGAAATATTTTGGTATCCTTCCCCAGATCTGTGCCTCGACACAATCCTGTCTCTGTGCTTCTCAGACAATTCCTTTGACATCGTGGCTTGGTTTTTGTTCTGACATGCACTGTCAACTGTGGGACCTCATATAGACAGGTGTGTGCCTTTCCAAATCATGTCCAATCAATTGAATTTACCACAGGTGGACTCCAATCAAGTTGTAGAATCATCTCAACGATGATCAATGGAAACAGGATGCACCTGAACTCAATTTTGAGTCTAATAGCAAAGGGTCTGAATACTTACGTAAATAAGATATTTCTGTTTTGTATATTTTATACATTTACAAACATTTCTAAACACCTGTTTTCTATTTGTCATTATGGGGTATTGTATGTAGATTGATGAGGATAATAAAAAATGTAAAAAACAATTTTAGAATAAGAAGAATACGGCTGTAACATAACAAAAGGTAAGGTGAGGAAGGTAAGGAATACTTTCCAAATGCCCTGTATGTGTGTGTCTGTTAATGTGTTATTCAGTCCAAGATTGTTGTTAGTGTCTTTACATTTCTTATTGATTTCCTTTATCCAACTGCTCCATTCTCCCTGTTTTAATGTAATGAATTACAGAGGAGGACAGACAGACCTGCTGATGAATTACAGAGGAGGACAGACAGACCTACTGATGAATTACAGAGGAGGACAGACAGACCTGCTGATGAATTACAGAGGAGGACAGACAGACCTGCTGATGAATTACAGAGGAGGACAGACAGACCTACTGATGAATTACAGAGGACGACAGACAGACCTACTGATGAATTACAGAGGACGACAGACAGACCTACTGATGAATTACAGAGGAAGACAGACCTACTGATGAATTACAGAGGAGGACAGACAGACCTACTGATGAATTACAGAGGAGGACAGACCGACCTACTGATGAATTACAGAGGAGGAAAGACAGACCTACTGATGAATTACATAGGAGGACAGACAGACCTGCTGATGAATTACAGAGGAGGACAGACAGACCTACTGATGAATTACAGAGGAGGACAGACAGACCTACTGATGAATTACAGAGGAGGACAGACAGACCTACTGATGAATTACAGAGGAGGACAGACCGACCTACTGATGAATTACAGAGGAGGAAAGACAGACCTACTGATGAATTACATAGGAGGACAGACAGACCTGCTGATGAATTACAGAGGAGGAAAGACAGACCTACTGATGAATTACAGAGGAGGACAGACAGACCTACTGATGAATTACAGAGGAGGACAGACAGACCTACTGATGAATTACAGAGGAACATGGAGTGCGTCCCCAATAGCCCCCTGGTCCCTTTACAGTTCCCTCAACAGTGCCATAGGACCCTGGTCAAAAGCAGTGCACTATATAGGGAATAAGATCCCATATGGGACCTAGAAATGTCCATCTTTGCACACTTGATATGAGTGATTCTGCATAGCAATGAAACAGAATCACTGTGAATACAGTGTATGTCATAGATACATGTCTTGTCCTATTGGAGAAACCCAAGACAAGACTAGTTCAGGCAATGATGTGGTACAGTTACATTTGAGGTGGCTGTGATCCCTGCTATGACTGTAGAATATCCAACCTGCATCCTATTCTCTATGCCCAATGGGCCCTGGTCAAAGGTAATGAACTTGACACACTGCTGTGGGATTGTGTATATAGAAGACCCTATAGCAAGGATCATTAACTAGATTCAGACCATTTTAAGTTGAGAGGACGGTCAGTGGGCCAGAACATAATTAAAAATAATTTACTGCAAGAAGCACATTTTAGTAATTTTTATACAGGAGCAACTGGGGTTAAGTGCCTTGCTCAAGGGCAAATCAACAGATTTTTCACCTAGTGGACTTGGGGATTTGAACCAGGGACCTTTCGGTTACCTGGCCAATGATCTTAACCACTAGGCCAACCCGCTGCCCCATATATAATGCCTTAACACATATAATGTCTGACAAATACATCATCACATCAAACCTTGCTCACATTTATATACAATCATGTCTCTCAATTATGGGTGGGAACCTTCCTTAAATTAAAATCACCTGGAGCTGATTTCCTACAGTCTTCTATTGGAGTCAAAGGGAACAACCCTTTAGACTCCAACAATGAAACGGAGCTGGAACAACCCTTAGACTCCAACAATGAAATGGAGGGGGAATAACCCTTTAGACTCCAACAATGAAATGGAGGGGGAACAACCCTTTAGACTCCAACAATGAAATGGAGGGGGAACAACCCTTAGACTCCAACAATGAAATGGAGGGGGAATAACCCTTTAGACTCCAACAATGAAATGGAGGGGGAATAACCCTTTAGGCTCCAACAATGAACTGGAGGGGGAACAACCCTTTAGACTCCAACAATGAAATGGAGGGGGAATAACCCTTTAGACTCCAATAATGGAACAGAGGGGGAATAACCCTTTAGACTCCAATAATGGAACAGAGGGGGAACAACCCTTGGAGGGGGAACAACCCTTGGAGGGGGAATAACCCTTAGACTCCAATAATGGAACAGAGGGGGAATAACCCTTGGAGGGGGAATAACCCTTGGAGGGGGAATAACCCTTAGACTCCAATAATGGAACGGAGGGGAAAATATAAGAAGTCTGTGAACATGTTCTCAGCTGTTGCAGTCTATCAGCATGTCTGTCACCATTTTATTCTCTCTCTCTCTGTATTTCCCCCCTCCATCTCTCTCTCTGTATTCCCCCCTCCATCTCTGTCTCTCTGTATTCCCCCCTCCATCTCTCTCTCTCTGTATTCCCCCCTCCATCTCTCTCTCTGTATTCCCCCCTCCATATCTCTCTGTATTCCCCCCTCCATCTCTCTCTCTCTGTATTCCCCCCCTCCATCTCTCTCTCTCTGTATCCCCCCCTCCATCTCTCTCTCTCTGTATTCCCCCCTCCATCTCTGTCTCTCTGTATTCCCCCCTCCATCTCTGTCTCTCTGTATTCCCCCCTCCATCTCTCTCTCTCTGTATTTCCCCCCTCCATCTCTCTCTCTGTATTCCCCCCTCCATCTCTCTCTGTATCCCCCCCTCCATCTCTCTCTGTCTTCCATCTCTCCCCATCTCTCTCTGATTTCCTTCCCCCTTTCTCTCTTTCTCTCCCTTCCCCCTCCATCTCTCTTTCTCTCTTCCTTCCCCCTCCATCTCTCTTTCTCTCTTCCTTCCCCCTCCATCTCTCTTTCTCTCTTCCTTCCCCCTTTATCTCTCTCTCTTCCTTCCCCCTTCATCTCTCCCTGTGTTTTCCTTCCCCCTCCATCTCTCTCTCTGTCCTCCTTCCCCTCCATCTCCCTGTCTCTGTCCTCCTTCCCCCTTTCTCTCTCTCTTCCTTCCCCCTTTATCTCTCTCTCTTCCTTCCCCCTCCATCTCCCTGTGTTTTCCTTCCCCCTCCATCTCTCTCTCTCTCTGTCCTCCTTCCCCCTCCATCTCCCTGTGTTTTCCTTCCCCCTCCATCTCTCTCTGTCCTCCTTCCCCTTGCCTCTGCAGTACACTCCCAGTCAGCTCTTGGCCATTCAGACGACGCGCCAACAGTACCCCATAATCACTGAATCAGTAATCCCCTTTACTTGAGCTGTGTGTGTGTGTGCATGCACGTGCATGTGTCCGTGCATCAGTCTGTGCATGTGTCTATATGTGGGCATGCTTGCGTTGTCCTGAGCTCTGTCCAAGAAGGCATCCTATTCCCTATGTAGTGCTCTACCTTTGACCCAAAGTAAAGGAGTGCACTACATAGGGAAAAGGATGCCATTTCAGATGCATCCTTGGCTTCTCTGCTCTGTCTGTGTTCAGCTGAAGCAGAAAGGGAGCTTTGTCCTCTATAGAGGAGCCTCTCTCTTGGTGTCTCTCTCTCTTTCCATGTCTGTCTCTGTCTCTCTTTCTGTCTCTCTGTCTCTGTCTCTCTCTCTTTCCATGTCTGTCTGTCTGTCTGTCTGTCTCTGTCTCTGTCTCTCTTTCTGTCTCTCTGTCTCTGTCTCTCTCTCTTTCCATGTCTGTCTGTCTGTCTGTCTGTCTGTCTGTCTGTCTGTCTGTCTGTCTCTGTCTGTCTGTTGTCTCTCACTCGCCCTCTATCTTGGTGTCTCTCTCTTTATGTCTCTCTCTGTCTGCATTGCCCTGACGAAGGTCACAAGGCTTATAGGAAGGAAAAACTCTCTCTGGTCTGGTCTTTGATTATATCCTGGGAAACGTGTGTGTGCGTGGTGGAGACTGCAGGAGAATGATTTCTGGGCAGAGAAGACAGTTGTGAAATTAACCAGAGCCAGGGACAGAGCCAGGTCCAGGGACGACGGGTATATGAGAACAAAAACATCAACAGTGAGGGTCGTCGTAAATATTGGATCACTGTGCAATGGGCTGGGCAGGGTCTGTGTGTGTGTGTGTGTTTGAGATCTAGAGGGAGCAGATTGATCCTCACGTCTCTCGCCTGTTCAGGAGAGAGGCAGCCTTAAGTGCACACACACACATTGGTAAACGAAGGAGGACCTGTCAAAGCTATCTGTCTGCGTGAGAGAGAGAGAGAAAAAAAAAAAAAACAAGAAATAACTTGAGCGTGCACAGCTATTCACCCCCCAAAGTCAATACTTTGTAGAGAAACCTTTTGCAGCAATTACAGCAGCAAGTCTCAGGAGCTATATCTCTGTCACATGGCACATCTAGACACTGGGATGTTTGCCCATTATTCAAGGAAAAACTGCTCCAGCTCCTTCAAGTTGGATGGGTTCTGCTGGTGTACAGCAATCTTCAATTCATACGACAAATGCTGAATTGGATTGTGGTATGAGGCTTTGAATAGGCCATTCCAAGACATTTAAATGTTTCCCCTTAAACCACTCACGTGTCGCTTTAGCAGTATGCTTAGGGTCATTGTCCTGCTGGAAGGTGAACCTCCATCCCAGTCTCAATTCTCTGGAAGACTGAAACAGGTGTCCCTCAAGAATTTCCCTGTATTTAGCGCCATCCATTATTCCTTCCATTCTGACCAGTTTCCCAGTCCCTGCCGATGAAAAACATCACCCTGGGATGGTGTCACAGGGTGATGAGTGGTGTTGGGTTTACGCCAGACATAGCATTTCCTTGATGGCCAAACACACCATTTTTGTCTCATCTGACCAGAGTACCTTCTTCCATATATTTGGGGAGTCTCCCACATGCCTTTGCTTATTTTTGTCTTTAAGCAATTTATTTTTTCTGGACACTCCTCCGTAAGGCCCAGCTCTGTGGAGTGTACAGGCCCAGCTCTGTGGAGTGTACAGTGGTCCTATTGACAGATACTCCAATCTCCACTGTGGAGCTTTGCAGCTCCTCCAGGGTTGTCTTTCCTCTCTCTTTGGCCTCTCTGATTAATGCCCTCCTTGCCTGGTCCGTGAGTTTTGGTGTGCGGCCCATATTCTTTCCATTTTTTAATAATGGATTTAATGGTGCTCCGCGGGATGTTCAAAGTTTCGTATATTTTTTTTATAACCCAACCCTGCTCTGTAATTCAAAACTATGTCCCTGACCTGTTTGGAGAGCTCCTTGTTCTTCATGATGCCACTTGCTTAGTGGTGTTGCAGACTCTGGGGCCTTTCAGAACGGGTGTGTGTGTATATATAATTAGATCATGTGACAGATCATGTGACACTTAGATTGCGCACAGGTGGACTTTATTTAACTAATTATGTGACTTCTGAAGGTAATTGGTTGCACCAGATCTTATTTAGGGGCTTCATAGCAAAGGGGGTGAATGGATATGCACACACCACATATTTTTTTAAATAAGTAATTTTTTTGACCAATTTGAACTATTTTGTGTTTGTCAATTACATGAAATCCCCCAAAAATCTATTTATATTACAGGTTGTAATGCAACAAAATATGAAAAACGCGAAGAGGATGAATACTTTTGCAAGGCGCTGTATGTAATGGGGATACCGATACAGATACACGTGCGATAGCTTCTCTGCCCATCGCTTCATTCACGGGGCACCCAAGATGTTAAGTGGCAGCCGTGCTTCTGCTGTTCACGTGCTGTTTTCCTCACACAGCCCACACGCCCTACTCCCGAACGGTGAACCTATCAGTGGTCAGTTGGCGGTTTTTCAGCGTCAGGCCAGAGGCGTGCCTACTTCCTTTCACTATATATATATATAGATTAACAGTTTGTGATTTCCATGAAGTATTTACATTATTTTCTGTAAATTATTTTGTTTGTAAAAAATATCATATAAAAAGGTCCTGTTTCCTTCGATCAATGGGCCACGACAAATAAATCTAGTCAATTCAAGTCTCTCCATCAGCTCAGTGTCCTGGCTCATCGTGGTCTCCAGCAGCTCAGTGTCCTGGCTCAGCGTGGTCTCCAGCAGCTGTGTCCTGGCTCAGCGTGGTCTCCAGCAGCTCAGTGTCCTGGCTCAGCGTGGTCTCCAGCAATACCGGGTCTTGCCTGTCCTCCAGCAGCTCTGTGTCCTGGCTCAGCGTGGTCTCCAGCAGCTCCGGGTTCTTGCCTGTCCTCCAGCAGCTCGGTGTCTTGGATCAGCATGGTCTCCAGTAGCTACAGGTCTTGCCGGTCCTCCAGTAGCTCGGTGTCATTTCTCAGCATGGTCTCCAGCACCTCCAGGTTTCGGTCCTCGAGCAGGAGATTTGATATCATCAGGCAAGGACAAATCTCTGACCCATTGGTCTGTTGATAGGCTAACAAAGTATTCGTCTTGTTATTCATCTCAAGCATTTGGTCATCCACTGTTCCCATATGGCGCAGCAAAAGTATTTTATCCTGACCTATAGGAAGAAACAAAAGAGCACTTAATCACCGTCACACTCCTAAAAACAATTACAGACCATGATGTTTAAGGCTACACCAAAGAGAGATGTGCAAGTTTTTATGTAGGTATGTTTTCTGGCCCATACACCAGCTACAACGGTGTCTTAATGTAACCATGATTACGTTCTGACCCCAGTGCAGCTCAGTGTGAACAAGCTTAATGGTAGGGTCAGTATCTTTTGTTAACAGGTATGTTCTTTTTATTAATTTTTGACTTTTTACCCCATTTTTACCCCATTTTCTACCAAATTTCGTGATATCCAATTGGTAGTTGCAGTCTTGTCCCATCGCTGCAACTCCCGTACGGATTTGGGAAAGGCGAAGGTCGATGTGTGTCCTCCGAAACATGACCCTGCCAAACCACACTGCTTCTTGACACACTGCTCGCTAACTCAGAAGCCAGCCGCACCAATGTGTCGCAAGAAACACCGTACAACTGGCGACCGGCCCGCCACAAGGAGTCGCTAGAGCGCAGTGAGACAAGGGAATCCCGTCCGGCCAAATAATGGGCCAATTGTGCTCCGCCTCATGGGTCTCCTTGTCAAGGCCTGGGATCAAACCCGGATAGACTCCGGGGCTGTAGTGATGCTTCAAGCACTCAAAACCTGAGATGTTTGAATGAAAAAATGTAATTGTAAATATTTTTCTTAAATATACACAAAAAACACTCATATTATTCTAAAAAAGAAAACAAAAGTCAATGTACTCCTTGACTTAGTCAATATGTACTGAGATCCCTACAGGCTCTGGGGCCTGAGACGGGGAAGCGTCTTCAGACAGTATTCCTTGTTTCAGCCGTGAATCCTGGAGATCCAATACCCTTTTAGTCACTTTTACAATGACATCCAATTTCTTACATTTTTTTGTTCGTTTTTCCTGTACAATTATCATCACCTGCGCAATAAACACAACAAAATCAACCTTCTTCACAATTAGCGTTTCAGGATCTCTCAAATGACTGACATTCACAGCTTGTTGGGAATCCACTACCTTAGCTTCATTATCTTTACTCGCTGCTTTGGCAATGTTCACTGCCTCTGCATAGGAGACCTTCTCAACAGCCCTCATCCTTCCTACTTTGACCTCCTCCACCCTAACAGGTGTGACGACCCTACCACTCTGTCTGCCGAAATCTTTCTCTTTCACTTACAGATTTTGGTTTTGGCATTTTTGTGGATGTTTTGTTTGTTTGCGTTGGCACCTTTCAACACCCCTCATTATCATATGTACAGTATGCACGCAACCACTCACTTACACTACTGACTACACACACCATTGTTAATTGTTATTCTTTATCACCACGTTGTCTCCCTTTTGTTACGAACTTCCAGCCGGTTCGTGACACAGGCCACACCCTAACAGGCCACACCCTAACAGGCCACACCCTAACATTCATCCTAAAAGGCCACACCTTAACATTCCAATCACAATTGTATCCTTGCATCCTCAGACTCTTGATACTTGACACGTGGCCAAACTTTTTACATTGATGACATTTAAAATAGCTTTTGTACATCAGATCCCACCGCATATCTCATATATCCCATCTTTGCATGGGTTTGGGAGAAATTCTTCATCAATAATACTAAAAGACTTTCCTCCTTCTATCCATTAACCTCTCTGGGATATGTGGGACCCTAGCGTCCCACCTGGCCTAAAGCCAGGGAAAAGGCAGAGCGCTACTATAAAAATCAAACCTTCATTAAATCACACATGCAAGATGGCAAATTAAAGCTACACTTGTTGTGAATCCAGCCAACATGTCAAATTTCAAAAAGGCTTTTCGGGCGAAAGCAAACGGTCCTATTATCTGAGGATAGCACCTCCGTAAACAAAGAGAGAAAAGCATATTTTAACCCTGCAGGCGCGACACAAAATGCAGAAATAAAAATATAATTCATGCCTTACCTTTGACGAGCTTCTTTTGTTGGCACTCCAATATGTCCCATAAACATCACAAATGGTCCTTTTGTTCAATTAATTCCGTTGATATATATCCAGCTATTTGGTGCGTTTGCTCCAGAAAAACACCGGTTCCAACTTGCGCAACGTGACTACAAAATATCTCAAAAGTTACCTGTAAAATTTTCCAAAACATTTCAAGCTTCTTTTGTAATACAACTTTAGGTATTGTTTTACATAAATAATCAATCAAATTGAAGACTGGATGATCTGTGTTCAATACAGGAGGAAAACAAACTGTAGCATGCTTTCTGGTCACGCGCCTCTATCTGACAGTACACTTCAAGTGACCCTCGTTCAAGATGGCCGTACTTCTTCCTTACACAAAGGAAAAACCTCTTTCAATTTCTTAAGACTGTTGACATGCAGTGGAAGCGATCGGAACTGCAAGAAGGTCCCCTAGAAATATTGTTTCCAAATGAAAACATAAAAAATCTGAATGGTTTGTCCTCGGGTTTTGCCTGCTAAATAAGTTATGTTATACTCACAGACATGATTCAAACAGTTTTAAAAACTTCAGAGTGTTTTTCATCCAAATCTACTAACACTATGCATATCTTATCTTTTGGGGATGAGTAGCAGGCAGTTGAATTTGGGCATGCATTTAATCCGGAAGGTGAAAATACTGCCTGCCCCCTGTCACCAAGAAGTTAAACGTGTGTGTTAATCGACTTGAATCAACCTTTCCTGGCATGTTCATCTTAAACCATGAAGCCTCAATCTCCATCGAGACGCCCGATATGACCATTTTTATCACGGCCCTACTCCGATAATCATAGAATTCCACTTAATGTGTCGATTCATTTGTACATCCACAGTGCTTTCTCCTTTTGTTCTTTTGACACATAAAATAAACATCACACCACAACTTGTCCATCTGACTGATTCCACTTCTCACAATGCATCCTCGTTTCCTCTATCACCACCTCGTTTCCTCTATCACCACCTCGTTTCCTCTGTCACCACCTCGTTTCCTCTGTCACCACCTCATTTCCTCTATCACCACCTCGTTTCCTCTATCACCACCTCGTTTCCTCTGTCACCACCTCGTTTCCTCTGTCACCACCTCATTTCCTCTGTCACCACCTCGTTTCCTCTGTCACCACCTCGTTTCCTCTGTCACCACCTCGTTTCCTCTGTCACCACCTCGTTTCCTCTGTCACCACCTCGTTTCCTCTGTCACCACCTCGTTTCCTCTATCACCACCTCGTTTCCTCTGTCACCACCTCGTTTCCTCTGTCACCACCTCGTTTCCCCTGTCACCACCTCGTTTCCTCTGTCACCAGCACTGCTTCTGCCATTTCTCTCAAAACCGCCATCTCCTTTTGCGGCATTTTGGTTTCTTCTGTGGTGTTTAAGGGAGGCCACCACCTACGGTACATAGTGATCAGCACTTCTTGATGTGGGCGAGGCGGTTTAGGGAGGGCCATTTATCTCTAGAAAGGACCCGTTTTGTATTGCCTGAAACAAATATACACTACCGTTCAGAAATTTGGGGTCACATAGAAATGTCCTTGTTTTTGAAAGAAAAGCACATTTTTTGTCCATTAAAATAACATAAAAATGATCAATAATACAGTGTATACATTGCTAATGTTGTAAATGACTATTGTAGCTGGAAACAACTTATTTTTAATGGAATATCTACATAGGCGTATAGAGGCCCATTATCAGCAACCATCACTCCTGTGTTCCAATGTCACGTTGTGTTAGCTAATCCAAGTTTATCATTTTAGAATGCTAATTGATAATTAGAAAACCCTTTTGCCATTATGTTAGCACTGCTGATAACTGTTGTGCTGAAAGAAGCAATAAAACTGGCCTTCTTTGAAATAGTTGGGTATCTGGAGCATCAGCATTTGTGGGTTCGATTACAGGCTCAAAATGGCAAGAAACAAATACCTTTCTTCTGAAACACATCAGTCTATTCTTGTTCTGAGAAATGAAGGCGCTTCCATGCGAGAAATTGCCAAGAAACTGAAGATCTTGTACATTGCTGTGTACTACTCCCTTCCACAGAACAGTGCAAACTGTCTCTAACAAGAACAGAAAGAGTGGGCCCCGGTGCACAACTGAGCAAGAGGACAGGTACAGGACAAGTGTCTAGTTTGAGAAACAGATTCACAAGTCTTCAACTGGCAGCTTCATTAATTAAATAGTACCCTCAAAACACCCGTCTCAACTTCAACAGTTACTTCAACAGTGAAGAGATGGCTCCGGGATGCTGGCCTTCTAGGCAGAGTTGCAAAGAAAAATACATATCTCAGACTGGCCAATAAAAAGAAACGAGTAAGATGGGCAAAAGAACACAGACACTGGACAGAGGAACTCTGCCTAGAAGGCCAGCATCCCAGAGTCACCTCTTCACTGTTGACGCTGAGACTGGACAGAGGCACTCTGCCTAGAAGGCCAGCATCCCAGAGTCACCTCTTCACTGTTGACGCTGAGACTGGACAGAGGCACTCTGCCTAGAAGGCCAGCATCCCAGAGTCACCTCTTCACTGTTGACGCTGAGACTGGACAGAGGAACTCTGCCTAGAAGGCCAGCATCCCAGAGTCACCTCTTCACTGTTGACGCTGAGACTGGACAGAGGAACTCTGCCTAGAAGGCCAGCATCCCAGAGTCACCTCTTCACTGTTGACGCTGAGACTGGACAGAGGAACTCTGCCTAGAAGGCCAGCATCCCAGAGTCACCTCTTCACTGTTGACGCTGAGACTGGACAGAGGAACTCTGCCTAGAAGGCCAGCATCCCAGAGTCACCTCTTCACTGTTGACGCTGAGACTGGACAGAGGCACTCTGCCTAGAAGGCCAGCATCCCAGAGTCGCCTCTTCACTGTTGATGTTTAGACTGGTGTTTTGTGTTATTTTAATGGATAAGAAATGTGCTTTTCTTTCAAAAACAAGGACATTTCTTTGTGACTCCAAACAGTTGAACGTTAGTGTATATACTACTGTATATTAAATCAATGGCAAAAATATAGGCTATTTTTGGGCATAATCAATATATCATTAGTTGACTTAAACTATAAATTACTGGGTTTATCACTTTTGTTGTGTCCTTCTCAATTGTTGTAAATGCATCATGTCCACATGGTTGTATTGTGATTTTTAATTAGCAAATACATAAAATTTAAATCACAACTGTAAGTAATTTATGGAAACAACAAAAACTGCCTGTAGCATCTGGCTGGCTGTGGTTAGCTGGAAGCCTTTGTCCTTGTGGGGACCAGCGGAATGTTCCCAATTGTCCAAATGTTCCTTGTTTTACTATCCCATAAGGATAACACACACACACACACACACACACACACACACACACACACACACACATACATACCATTCTAAGAGCCTTGCAGACAACCTTTCTCTGCTCTCTAGCGGTAGTGGTAGTGTTGTCTAGATGCTGCTCTGTAGGGGTAGTGTTATCTATATGCTACTCTGTAGCGGTAGTGTTGTCTATATGCCACTCTGTAGGGGTAGTGGTAGTGTTGTCTATGTACTACTCTGTAGTGATAGTGTTATCTATATGCTACTCAGTAGGGGTAGTGGTAGTGTTATCTATGTACTACTCTATAGGGGTCGTGGTAGTGTTATCTATATGCTACTCTGTAGGGGTAGTGGTAGTGTTATCTTGGTACTACTCTGTAGTGATAGTGTTATCTATATGCTACTCTGTAGGGGTAGTGGTAGTGTTATCTATGTACTACTCTGTAGTGATAGTGTTATCTATATGCTACTCTGTAGGGGTAGTGGTAGTGTTATCTATATGCTACTCTGTAGTGATAGTGTTATCTATATGCTACTCTGTAGGGGTAGTGTTATCTATATGCTACTCTGTAGGGGTAGTGGTAGTGTTATCTATATACTGCTCTGTAGTGGTAGTGTTATCTATATGCTACTCTGTAGTGGTAGTGTTATCTATATACTGCTCTGTATTGGTAGTGTTATCTATATGCTACTCTGTAGTGGTAGTGTTATATATGCTACTCTGTAGTGGTAGTGGTATCTATATGCTACTCTGTAGGGGTAGTGTTATCTATATACTGCTCTGTATTGGTAGTGTTATCTATATGCTACTCTGTAGTGGTAGTGTTATATATATGCTACTCTGTAGTGGTAGTGGTAGTGTTATCTATATGCTACTCTGTAGGGGTAGTGTTATCTATATACTGCTCTGTAGTGGTAGTGTTATGTATATGCTACTCTGTAGTGGTAGTGTTATGTATATGCTACTCTGTAGTGGTAGTGTTATCTATATGCTACTCTGTAGTGGTAGTGTTATCTATATGCTACTCTGTAGTGGTAGTGTTATCTATATGCTACTCTGTAGTGGTAGTGTTATCTATATGCTACTCTGTAGTGGTAGTGTTATCTATATGCTACTCTGTGGGAGTAGTATTACTTATATGCTGCTCTGTAGGGGAAGTGTTAGATTTTTGCAGTAGCTCTAGCCATAGCTACGTAGCACCCCTGTTAAAAGTCCCATCAGTATGTATATTTCAAGTATTGCGGTATGGGTAGGGGCAGATTCTGCTACATTCTGCTCTAGCTGTAGCCATAGCTGTTTGTAGTTGCACTAGCTGTTAAAAAAAAGTATCATCTGTAAACTGCCTGCAGGGGAGACTTCAGAAATGCAAAGTGTCCTCACATACATATGACTTCAGGAAAAGGAGCAGGCTAATGAAGGATTGATGTGTTCTGGCCCTGTGGTACCACATGAAATCTCTCTCTAGCTTACAGCTTTTTCTCCCTTTGTTCCTTCTCTTTCTCTGCTCTATCGTTTTCTCTATTGCTCTCTCTCTGCTTTCTCTCTCTCTTCCTTCCTACCACTCTCTCGCTCTCTTTCCTACCTCTCACTCTTTCTCCATCCCTCCCTCTCTCTCTGCTCTCTCTCCCTATGTCACCCTCCTTCATCTATCCCCTCTCTCTCGCTGTTCCTTCCAGCATTATCATTCAGGGAGGCAGCTCCGTCTCAGTGAGGGCACTAATAAGATGAAACATGGCACTGGACTCTACATACCTAACCAGGGGAGAGAGAGAGACAAGGTTAGAGAGAGAGGAGAGAGAGGGGATTATTTAAGTAATGCTTTCAAGGTTAAACAACCACCCCCCTCACCTCCCTTCCTCCTCTCCTCTCGTCCTCCCTCCTCTTTGCCTTATTTTATTATTCTGTGCAGAAAGGCATGGAGCCAAGAGAGCGAGTGGGCGCGAGAAAGAGAGAGAGAGTGCGAGAGAGGGAGCACACGAGAGAGGGAGCACACGAGAGAGGGAGCACACGAGAGAGGGAGCACACGAGAGAGGGAGCACACGAGAGAGGGAGCACACGAGAGAGGGAGCACACGAGAGAGGGAGCACACGAGAGAGGGAGCACACGAGAGAGGGAGCACACGAGAGAGGGAGCACACGAGAGAGGGAGCACACGAGAGAGGGAGCACACGAGAGAGGGAGCACACGAGAGAGGGAGCACACGAGAGAGGGAGCGCGAGAGAGAGGGAGCGCGAGAGAGAGGGAGCGCGAGAGAGAGGGAGCGCGAGAGAGAGGGAGCGCGAGAGAGCGCGAGAGAGTGCGAGAGAGCGCGAGAGAGTGCGAGAGAGAGAGAGTGAGTGCGAGAGAGAGAGTGAGTGCGAGAGAGAGAGAGTGAGTGCGAGAGAGAGAGAGTGAGTGCGAGAGAGAGAGAGTGAGTGCGAGAGAGAGAGAGTGAGTGCGAGAGAGAGAGAGAGTGAGTGCGAGAGAGAGAGAGAGTGAGTGCGAGAGAGAGAGAGTGAGTGCGAGAGAGAGAGAGTGAGTGCGAGAGAGAGAGAGTGAGTGCGAGAGAGAGAGAGTGAGTGCGAGAGAGAGAGAGTGAGTGCGAGAGAGTGAGTGCGAGAGAGAGAGAGTGAGTGCGAGAGAGAGAGAGTGAGTGCGAGAGAGAGAGAGTGCGAGAGAGAGAGAGTGCGAGAGAGAGAGAGTGCGAGAGAGAGAGAGTGCGAGAGAGAGAGAGTGCGAGAGAGAGAGAGTGCGAGAGAGAGAGAGTGCGAGAGAGAGAGTGCGAGAGAGAGAGAGTGCGAGAGTGCGAGAGAGTGCGAGAGAGAAAGAGTGAGTGCGAGAGAGAGAGAGTGAGTGTGAGAGAGAGAGAGTGAGTGCGAGAGAGAGAGAGAGAGTGCGAGAGAGAGAGAGAGTGCGAGAGAGAGAGAGAGAGAGAGTGCGAGAGAGAGAGAGAGAGAGTGCGAGAGAGAGAGAGTGCGAGAGAGAGAGAGTGCGAGAGAGAGAGAGGTGGGGGAGAAAGAGAGAAAGGGGGGGGGGGAGAAAGAGAGATTGGGGGGAGAGGTCTGGTAGAGATAATACTGCACTCTTATGAGAAATAGTTATTTGGGCTTCAGTATATAGAACATTTTGTTTCTATGGACGAGATGAAAGAACCCTTTACTATTTTATATACAGTAAACTCAGTGAAGGGAAACATTCCCGTTTCGTTTGTTTTAACTGTTCTGCATGAACATTTACAGAGCCTTTAGATTCTCACCCTTTGATTATTTCACGTTGTTGTGTTACAGCCTGAATTTGCAATGGATTAAGTGGAGATGTGTCGCTGGCCTACACACAATACCCCACCATACCCAACCATACCCCACGTTACCCCACCATACTCCACCATACTCCACCATACTCCACCATACCCCACATTACCCCACCATACTCCACCATACCCCACCATACCCCACGTTACCCCACCATACCCAACCATACCCAACCATACCCCACGTTACCCCACCATACCCCACCATACCCAACCATACCCCACGTTACCCCACCATACTCCACCATACCCCACAATACCCCACCATACCCAACCATACCCAACCATACCCCACGTTACCCCACCATACTCCACCATACCCCACCATACCCCAGAATGTCAAAGTGGATGCGTGTTTTAGCTCCTTTTTTTCTTATTATCTGGATCCAGCCAGGCAACAACCCATACTGACCTTGAGGTAGGTAGCCCTGAAAAAAACCAGGCGGAATTGATATGCTGGGTTCACATCCTCAAAACATTCCCCTACTGTTAGGCCCTTGAACAAGGCCCTTACCCCTCAACATGCTCTCCATCCAGGGGTTCTCCACTGCAGCTGACTCGCTCTCTCAATTCAATTCAAGGGGCTTTATTGGCATGGGAAACATATCTTAACATTGCCAAAGCAAGTGAGAGAAGGACAGTGTACCATCTAGCTATACTCCCATGTACTTGCATGAGGTGACTGGCTACCTCAAGCTCTAAACCCTCAGAGGTAGTAATCACACCTGTGGGGAGAGGGGCATTCTTCTTACCAAACCACATGACCTTTGTTTTGGAGGTGTTCAGAACAAGGTTAAGGGCAGAGAAAGCTTGTTTGACACTAAGAAAGCTTTGTTGTAGAGCGTTCAACACATAATACAGGGAGGGGCCAACTGATTATACGACTGTATCATCTGCATATAAATGGATGAGAGAGCTTCCTACTGCCTGAGCTATGTTTATGTAAATTGAGAAGAGCACGGGGCCTGGGATCGAGCCTTGGGGTACTCCCTTGGTGACAGGCAGTGACTGAGACAGCAGATTTTCTGACTTTAAACACTGCACTATTTGAGAGAGGTAGTTAGCAAATCAGACCAAAGACCCCTCAGAGACACCAATAGTCCTTAGCCGGCCCACAAGAATGGAATGTTCTACCGTATCAAAAGCTTTGGCCAAGTCAATAAAAATAGCAGCACAACATGGCTTAGAATCAAGGGTAATGGTGACATTATTGAGGACCTGTAAGGTTGCAGTGAATCATCCGTAACCTGAACGGAAACCAGATTGTATACCAGAGAGAATACTGTAGACATCAAGAAAGCCAGTCAGCTGATTATTGACAAGTTTTTCCAACACTTTTGATAAACAGGGCAAAACAGTACTGTAACTTTAGCATTAGCTTTCCTCCTTGCAACAGTAATGTAACTTTAGCATTATCTTTACTCCTTGCAACAGTACTGTAACTTTAGCATTAGCTTTCCTTCTTGCAACAGTACTGTAACTTTAGCATTAGCGTTCCTCCTTGCAACAGTACTGTAATATTAGCATTAGCTTTCCTCCTTGCAACAGTACTGTAACTTTAGCATTAGCTTTCCTTCTTGCAACAGTACTGTAACGTTAGCGATAGTTTTCCTCCTTGCCACAGTACTGTAACGTTAGTATTAGCTTTCCTCCTTGCAACAGTACTGTAACGTTAGCATTATCTTTCCCCCTGCAACAGTACTGTAACATTATCATTAGCTTTCCCCTGCAACAGTACTGTAACTTTAGCATTAGCTTTCCCCTGCAATGCAGCAAATAGTGGAATCACTAAATTATGTCATCCTCACTGTAGATGGTTTGTTTGATATCTGTATCTGGTGTTCTGAAGATGCAGGGGTGTGTGTGTGTGTGTGTATGTGTGTGTGTGTGTGTGTGTGTGTGTGTGTGTGTGTGTGTGTGTGTGTGTGTGTGTCTGTTTGCATTATCTTCTAACAGGGTGCAGATAGCGGTTAATTGTTTGCCGTTTTGGCTTCACTGTCGAGGAAACGTCACACAGTCGAGGCAGTCATGCACATGAAGAGAGATCTCTGCTGATGTGTGTGTTCCACGCCTCATGTATCAATTAAGGCCAGGCAAATTGATTTCCTTTCTCCAAAACTATTATGAAGCAAACCATGCTCTCTCACATTTACTGTCAAAAAGCAGCATCCCTCTTCAAACATTTCTCCTCTCTTGTTCTCCTCCCTTCTCTTTAGAGAATCAGACCTCTGATTTGTTATGTGGGTGTGACAAAGGCCATTGTTTAGCTGATAATGGCAACCATCACACAGCCAGACCTTTACTTGGGGGAAACCATCACATAGCCAGACCTTCATTTGGGGAAAACCATCACACAGCCAGACCTTTACTTTGGGGAAAACCATCACATAGCTGAACCTTTACTTGGGGGAAAACCATCACATAGCCAGACCTTTACTTGGGGGAAAACCATCACATAGCTGGACCTTTACCTTGGGGAAAACCATCACATAGCCAGACCTTTACTTGGGGGAAAACCATCACATAGCCAGACCTTTATTTAGGGGAAAACCATCACATAGCCAGACCTTTATTTAGGGGAAAACCATCACATAGCTGGACCTTTACTTGGGGGAAAACCATCACATAGCCAGACCTTTACTTGGGGGAAAACCATCACATACCAGACCTTTATTTGGGGGAAAACCATCACATAGCCAGACCTTTACTGTGGGGAAAACCATCACATAGCCAGACCTTTACTTTGGGGAAAACCATCACATAGCCAGGCCTTTACTTGGGGGAAAACCATCACATAGCCAGAACTTTACTTTGGAGAAAACCATCACATAGCCAGACCTTTACTTGGGGGAAAACCATCACATAGCCAGACCTTTACTGTGGGGAAAACCATCACATAGCCAGACCTTTACTTTGGGGAAAACCATCACATAGCCAGACCTTTACTTTGGGGAAAACCATCACATAACCAGACCTTTACTGTGGGGAAAACCATCACATAGCCATGCCTTTATTTTGGGGGAAAACCATCACATAACCAGACCTTTACTGTGGGGAAAACCATCACATAGCCATGCCTTTATTTTGGGGGAAAACCATCACATAGCCATGCCTTTATTTTGGGGGAAAACCATCACATAGCTGGACCTTTACTTGGGGGGAAACCATCACATAGCCACGCCTTTATTTTGGGGGAAACTGCTTTCACATCCCCCTTGTTTACTCTTCTTTTAACAGGTGTCAGACATGAGCTCTAGTAATATAAGGACTGTGGTCTAGTATTGTCTTATGATCATATCCAGTCCTCGCAAGTGGCGCAGCGATCTAAGACACTGCATCTCACTGCTAGAGGCGTCACTACATACAGGCTGTATCACAAAAGGCTGTGATTGAGAGTCCCATAAGGCGGCGCATAATTGGCCCCAGTGTCGTCTGGGTTTGGACAGTGTAGGGCGTCATTGTAAATAAGAATTTGCCCCAGTGTCGTCTGGGTTTGGACAGTGTAGGCCGTCATTGTAAATAAGAATTGGCCCCAGTGTCGTCTGGGTTTGGACAGTGTAGGGCATCATTGTAAATAAGAATTGGCCCCAGTGTCGTCTGGGTTTGGACAGTGTAGGGCGTCATTGTAAATAAGAATTTGCCCCAGTGTCGTCTGGGTTTGGACAGTGTAGGCCGTCATTGTAAATAAGAATTGGCCCCAGTGTCGTCTGGGTTTGGACAGTGTAGGCCGTCATTGTAAATAAGAATTGGCCCCAGTGTCGTCTGGGTTTGGACAGTGTAGGCCGTCATTGTAAATAAGAATTGGCCCCAGTGTCGTCTGGGTTTGGACAGTGTAGGCTGTCATTGTAAATAAGAATTGGCCCCAGTGTCGTCTGGGTTTGGACAGTGTAGGGCGTCATTGTAAATAAGAATTGGCCCCAGTGTCGTCTGGGTTTGGACAGTGTAGGGCGTCATTGTAAATAAGAATTGGCCCCAGTGTCGTCTGGGTTTGGACAGTGTAGGGCGTCATTGTAAATAAGAATTGGCCCCAGTGTCGTCTGGGTTTGGACAGTGTAGGGCGTCATTGTAAATAAGAATTGGCCCCAGTGTCGTCTGGGTTTGGACAGTGTAGGCCGTCATTGTAAATAAGAATTTGCCCCAGTGTCGTCTGGGTTTGGACAGTGTAGGGCGTCATTGTAAATAAGAATTGGCCCCAGTGTCGTCTGGGTTTGGACAGTGTAGGGCGTCATTGTAAATAAGAATTGGCCCCAGTGTCGTCTGGGTTTGGACAGTGTAGGGCGTCATTGTAAATAAGAATTGGCCCCAGTGTCGTCTGGGTTTGGACAGTGTAGGGCGTCATTGTAAATAAGAATTGGCCCCAGTGTCGTCTGGGTTTGGACAGTGTAGGGCGTCATTGTAAATAAGAATTTGCCCAGTTAAATAAATAAAAAATATAAAAAAGTGTTACATTTTTTAAATCTGATTTTAGCCTTACAGCCCACTTTAGCCTTGCTCTAGAGCCACACTAGGCCTATTTGAACAGTCTTATAGTCCAGATGCAGCCCAGAGCACATTGACTTTACTAGGCAGGCAGGTAAGATATCTCTTAGGCAGGGAAGCAGCCAGGGAAAATAAATGAGTGGAGGTCTATTGAGTACCTACGGGACAGTTCATTGGCCACACACACACACACACACACACACACCACACACCACACACCACACAAGTACGCACTCCACACACACACACACACACACACACACACACAAGTACGCACTCCACACACATACAGTTCATTGGGCACTCTCTGGACTAAGTCGCAGTGTAATCATGGTGGAATGTCCTGCACAGCCGAGAAGAGTGAGTGAAGGAGGGAGGAGGGATGGGAGAGAGAGGAGGGAAGAGCCTAGGGTACGGAAGAAGGTAGGGGAGGAGGGATGGGAGAGAGAGGATGGAAGAGCCAGGGGTAAAGAAGAAGAAGGTAGGGGTGGAGGGATGGGAAAGAGAGGAGGGAAGAGCCAGGAGTGAAGAAGAAGAAGGTAGGGAAGGAGGCTTATGGAGCTCAGCCCCCTTGAGAGCAGGTGAGAAAGAAGAGAAGAGGAGGATGATGCAGAAAGTAGAGAGGTGAAATAAGAGGACAGAGAATGAGAAGAGAACAGAGAGGAGTAGAATGGATGACATAAGGCCAATAGGAGAGTCAGATGAGAGGGATGCAGTGTATATTACAAGATAGACACAGTGCACTAGAAATGGAATAGGGTGCCATTTATGACACATGCAAAGGAGGACCATATCCTCCTGAGAGGAGGTTTAGAGGCAGTAGAGGATTGTCCCCAGCTACAGAGGAGGTATAGGAGCAGTAGAGGATTGTCCCCAGCTACAGAGGAGGTATAGGGGCAGTAGAGGGTTGTTCCCAGCTACAGAGGAGGAATAGGTGCAGTAGAGGGTTGTTCCCAGCCACAGAGGAGGTAAAAGGCAGTAGAGGGTTGTTCCCAGCTACAGAGGAGGTATAGGGGCAGTAGAGGGTTGTTCCCAGCTACAGAGGAGGTATAGGGGCAGTAGAGGGTTGTTCCCAGCTACAGAGGAGGTATAGGGGCAGTAGAGGGTTGTTCCCAGCTACAGAGGAGGTATAGGGGCAGCAGAGGGTTGTTCCCAGCTACATAGGGGGATCAGTGGGCCACAGCATCTGCTCTGACTGCATAAGATCCAGATTAACTAGACTCTGTGAGAGAGGGTCTTCATGCCAGACCCCCTACCCACCACTCATCCCATCACATTAAACACACACTTCCAGTCACACACAGGCTGGGATTTATTAGAAGGTGCTTTGTCAGTAGTGCAGTGCGCCCCAGTCTATACGCACACCCGCACACAGACACATGCACACAGAGAGACTGGTGGTACCTTTTCCTTCAACCATGTCTGATGAGGAGTTATTCAGCGGAAAACCTCCTCAGGCAATGATCGTTCCGTTACAATATTCATTTTGTAAGCGTATTATGTGTTGGTCGTTCATGTGTAAATCTGGAAATAGACTCCTTTTGCTGTAGATGAGATGAATAGATCGGTCCGTCCTCCTTTTGTCAATAGTATCTTGATTACTTTTATCATTGTAAATTTCATGGCATGAAGGCCTAAACAAGTTATGACGATGTTAATTCATCCAGACTGGCAGCATGAAGTCATCTCATCTCTTTAAGTGTCATGGCCATCATCTTGGGCAACGGGAGGCGAGGCGTTGGTGAAGTTTAGGGGCTGGCATTTGAGTAAATGGTTTGAAGCGCTTCACAGCTCTAAATGGCATGAGCCAATTCAATCCCCCCAAGCACTTATGTGCTATCTACCCCTGTGTGTGTGTGTGTGTGTGTGTGTGTGTGCGCGTCAGCATTTCGCTGGCTTTATAAAGGGGACAAGTCTGATTTAGGTCTGGAAGAACAGAGAGATGGAAAGAGAAATATAGGGAGAAGGGAGAGAGAGAAATGGGGGAGGGAGAAGGGAGGGAGAGAAATGGGGGAGCGGAGGGGGAGGGAGAAGGGAGGGAGAGAAATGGGGGAGGGGAGGGGAAAGGGACTGGGGGAAGAGAAAACAGAGGCGGGGAACGCAGTCAGGACAAGAGAGAGAGAGGGACATGGGGGCAATCAGAGAGCGAGAGGAGAACCAGTAAAGAGATATAATCAACAGTGGCATTTACATCAGCACACAGAGGCCTCTTCCGTCCTTCCACGGCAACAGAGTGTGCATTCAAGGCAACAGTGTGCATTCCAGATGGCACCCTATTCCATACAAAGTGCACTACCTTTTGACAAAGGTCCGTAAGACTCTCGTCAGAAAGTAGTGCATTATATATGGAAAAGTGTACAATTTGGGACGCATACTCTGGTTATGAGACCATGAATGGACATGGACACCCAAATACTTGGATGGATGGAGAGGGTTCTTTAGGAAACATCAGCCAAGCTAGTGAGTGACCTTACAGGACAGACTGTTAACTAGGGTTTCAGGCCAGCTTACAGGACAGACTGTTAACTAGAGTTTCAGGCCAGTTTACAGGACAGACTGTTAACTAGGGTTTCAGGACAGACTGTTAACTAGGGTTTCAGGACAGACTGTTAACTAGGGTTTCAGGACAGACTGTTAACTAGGGTTTCAGGACAGACTGTTAACTAGGGTTATAGTAAACTAATACTTTTGACCGGCTGGGGACATTCTGTTGGTCCCCACAGGTTATAATTAGGTTAGGGTTAGGAGTTAGGAGCTAGGGTGAAGTTTAGGTTTTTGGGTTAAGGTTAGGTTAGGTTAAGGGCATGGGTTAGGGTTAGGTTTAGGGTTAAGTTTAGCTTTTTGGATTAAGGTTAGGGGAAGGGCATGGGTTAGGGTTAGGTTTAGGGTTAAGTTTAGGTTTTTGGGTTAAGGTTAGGGGAAGGGTATGGGTTAGGGTTTGGTTTAGGGTTAGGGAAAATTGGACTTTGAATGGGACTGAATTTTATATCCCCACATAATGTTAGCTGCACAAGACTGTGTGTGTGTGGTCAATATTAGGAATAAATGTTTTGTATACTCAGTGTACACATGAAGTCGGTTAAACAGTATGTAAACATTATTAAAGAGACCAGTGTTCAATGACTATGTACATAAGGCAGCAGTCTCTAAGTTGCATAGTTGAGTACAGGGTTGTAGCCGGCTAGTTACAGTGACTACGTCCAGGGCAGGACTGGGCGGAGGATGGCTAGTGGTGACTATATAACAGTCTAATGGCCTGGTGATAGAAGCAGTTTTTCAGTCCCTCGGTCCCAGCTTTGATGCTCCTGTACTGTCTTTCTGCCTTCCAGATGGTAGCGGGGTGAACAGGTTGTGACTCGGGTGGCTGAGGTCCTTGATGATCTTCTTGGCCTTCCTGTGACACAGGGTGCTGTAGAAGTCCTGGAGGGCAGGCAGTGTGCCCCCCGGTGATGCGTTGGGCTGACCCCATCACCCTCTGGAGAGCCTTGTGGTTGTGGGCGGTGCAGTTGCCATATCAGGCAGTGATACAGCAGACAGGATGCTCTCAATGGTGCTCTCAATGGTGCTCTCAATGGATGCTCTCAATGGTGCTCTCAATGGATGCTCTCAATGGTGCTCTCAATGGTGCTCTCAATGGTGCTCTCAATGGTGCTCTCAATGGATGTTCTCTTATAGTAGCTAGCTTGTCTAACTATCTTAGCTGGCATTCCTGCTGGCAAGGTTGGTAGACTTCAGAAAAGCAAGCAATTACTAAATGCACTGAATAAAGAGTCCCATTGATTTCAATCTTTTACCCAGTTCAGCAGAGATGAGGCATATTTAGTTTCTCAAGATGTTTGCTTAGATCTGTAGAAAAATGAACATATTTTTTTACCTAGAATTATGATTACTGATTTTGGCTTTAGATTTGCAGGAAAATGCAGTTTCAGGTGCAAAATTCTCCAACATCTAGAAGGGGGGGCTAGACCCCTACACAACACCCCCCCCCCCCCCCTACCATTCTCACGTACTTTGTGCCTCTTCAGATTTTCTTCAGGCATTATCAAATCAAATTTTATTTGTCACATGCGCCAAATACAACAGGTCCCTGAAATGCTTACTTAACCCACAATGCAGTTTTAAGAAACATATCCCCCCCCCCCCCCCCCAAGATAAATAAAAGTGACAAATAATTAAAGAGCAGCATCAAAAAAACAATAATAGCGAGACTATATACAGGGAGTACTGGTACAGAGTCAATGTGGAGGCTATATACAGGGAGTACTGGTACAGAGTCAATGTGGAGGCTATATACAGGGGGTACTGGTACAGAGTCAATGTGGAGACTATATACAGGGAGTACTGGTACAGAGTCAATGTGGAGACTATATACAGGGAGTACTGGTACAGAGTCAATGTGGAGACTATATACAGGGAGCACTGGTACAGAGTCAATGTGGAGACTATATACAGGGAGTACTGGTACAGAGTCAATGTGGAGACTATATACAGGGAGTACTGGTACAGAGTCAATGTGGAGACTATATACATGGGGGTACTGGTACAGAGTCAATGTGGAGGCTATATACAGGGAATACTGGTACAGAGTCAATGTGGAGACTATATACAGGGAGTACTGGTACAGAGTCAATGTGGAGACTATATACAGGGAGTACTGGTACAGAGTTAATGTGGAGACTATATACAGGGAGTACTGGTACAGAGTCAATGTGGAGACTATATACAGGGAGTACTGGTACAGAGTCAATGTGGAGACTATGTACAGGGAGTACTGGTACAGAGTCAATGTGGAGGCTATATACAGGGAGTACTGGTACAGAGTTAATGTGGAGACTATATACAGGGAGTACTGGTACAGAGTCAATGTGGAGGCTATATACAGGGGGGACTGGTACAGAGTCAATGTGGAGACTATATACAGGGGGTACTGGTACAGAGTCAATGTGAAGGCTATATACAGGGGGTACTGGTACAGAGTCAATGTGGAAGCTATATACAGGGGGGACTGGTACAGAGTCAATGTGGAGACTATATACAGGGGGTACTGGTACAGAGTCAATATGGAGGCTATATACAGGGGGTACTGGTACAGAGTCAATGTGGAGACTATATACAGGGAGTACTGGTACAGAGTCAATGTGGAGGCTATATACAGGGAGTACTGGTACAGAGTCAATGTGGAGGCTATATACAGGGAGTACTGGTACAGAGTCAATGTGGAGACTATATACAGGCAGTACTGGTACAGAGTCAATGTGGAGACTATATACAGGGTGTTACGGAACAGAGTCAATGTGGAGACTATATACAGGGGGTACTGGTACAGTCAATGTGGAGACTATATACAGGGAGTACTGGTACAGAGTCAATGTGGAGGCTATATACAGGGAGTACTGGTACAGAGTCAATGTGGAGACTATATACAGGGGGTACTGGTACAGAGTCAATGTGGAGACTATATACAGGGTGTTACGGAACAGAGTCAATGTGGAGACTATATACAGGGGGTACTGGTACAGTCAATGTGGAGACTATATACAGGGAGTACTGGTACAGAGTCAATGTGGAGGCTATATACAGGGAGTACTGGTACAGAGTCAATGTGGAGACTATATACAGGGGGTACTGGTACAGAGTCAATGTGGAGACTATGTACAGGGGGTACTGGTACAGAGTCAATGTGGAGACTATATACAGGGGGTACTGGTACAGAGTCAATGTGGAGACTATATACAGGGGTACTGGTACATAGTCAATGTGGAGATTATATACAGGGGGTACTGGTACAGAGTCAATGTGGAGACTATATACAGGGGGTACTGGTACAGAGTCAATGTGGAGACTATATACAGGGGGTACTGGTACAGAGTCAATGTGGAGACTATATACAGGGGGTACTGGTACAGAGTCAATGTGGAGACTATATACAGGGGGTACTGGTACAGAGTCAATGTGGAGACTATATACAGGGGTACTGGTACATAGTCAATGTGGAGACTATATACAGGGGTACTGGTACATAGTCAATGTGGAGATTATATACAGGGTGTTACGGTACAGAGTCAATGTGGAGACTATATACAGGGGGTACTGGTACAGAGTCAATGTGGAGACTATATACAGGGGGTACTGGTACAGAGTCAATGTGGAGACTATATACAGGGGTACTGGTACATAGTCAATGTGGAGATTATATACAGGGGGTACTAGTACAGAGTCAATGTGGAGACTATATACAGGGGGTACTGGTACATAGTCAATGTGGAGATTATATACAGGGGGTACTGGTACAGAGTCAATGTGGAGACTATATACAGGGGGTACTGGTACAGAGTCAATGTGGAGACTATATACAGGGGGTACTGGTACAGAGTCAATGTGGAGACTATATACAGGGGGTACTGGTACAGAGTCAATGTGGAGACTATATACAGGGGTACTGGTACATAGTCAATGTGGAGATTATATACAGGGGGTACTAGTACAGAGTCAATGTGGAGACTATATACAGGGGGTACTGGTACAGAGTCAATGTGGAGACTATATACAGGGGGTACTGGTACAGAGTCAATGTGGAGACTATATACAGGGGGTACTGGTACAGAGTCAATGTGGAGACTATATACAGGGGGTACTGGTACAGAGTCAATGTGGAGACTATATACAGGGGTACTGGTACATAGTCAATGTGGAGATTATATACAGGGGGTACTGGTACGGAGTCAATGTGGAGACTATATACAGGGGTACTGGTACATAGTCAATGTGGAGATTATATACAGGGTGTTACGGTACAGAGTCAATGTGGAGACTATATACAGGGGGTACTGGTACAGAGTCAATGTGGAGACTATATACAGGGGGTACTGGTACAGAGTCAATGTGGAGACTATATACAGGGGTACTGGTACATAGTCAATGTGGAGATTATATACAGGGGGTACTAGTACAGAGTCAATGTGGAGACTATATACAGGGGGTACTGGTACAGAGTCAATGTGGAGACTATATACAGGGGGTACTGGTACAGAGTCAATGTGGAGACTATATACAGGGGGTACTGGTACAGAGTCAATGTGGAGACTATATACAGGGGGTACTGGTACAGAGTCAATGTGGAGACTATATACAGGGGTACTGGTACATAGTCAATGTGGAGATTATATACAGGGGGTACTGGTACGGAGTCAATGTGGAGACTATATACAGGGGTACTGGTACATAGTCAATGTGGAGATTATATACAGGGTGTTACGGTACAGACTCAATGTGGAGACTATATACAGGGGGTACTGGTACAGAGTCAATGTGGAGACTATATACAGGGGTACTGGTACATAGTCAATGTGGAGATTATATACAGGGGGTACTGGTACGGAGTCAATGTGGAGACTATATACAGGGGTACTGGTACATAGTCAATGTGGAGACTATATACAGGGGGTACCGGTACAGAGTCAATGTGGAGACTATATACAGGGTGTTACGGTACAGAGTCCATGTGCGGGGGCACTGGTTAGATGAGGTAATTAAGGTCATAGCAGCAGCGTAAAAGAGGGGAGGGGGGCAATGCAAATAGTCCAGGTAGCCATTTGATTGGATGTTCAGTAGTCTTATGTCTTGAGGGTAGAAGCTGTTTAGAATTCTCTTGGACCTAGACTTGGCGCTCTGGTACCGCTTGCCGTGCAGTAGCAGAGAGAACAGTCTATGACTAAGGTGGATGGAGTCTTTGACAATTTTTAAGGCCTTCCTCTGAGACCGCCTGGTATAGAGGTCCTGAATGTCAGGAAACTTGGCCCCAGTGATGTACTGGGCCATACGCACTACCCTCTGTAGTGCCTTGCGGTCCGAGGCCGAGCAGTTGCCATACCAGGCATTGATGCAACCAGTCAGGATGCTCTCAATGTTGCAGCTGTAAATTCTTTTAAGGATCTGGGGCCCATGCCAAAACTTTTCAGTCTCCTGAGGTGGAATAGGTTTAGTCGTGTCCTCTTCACGACTGTCTTGGTGTGTTTGGACCATTATAGTTTGTTGGTAATGTGGAAGTTAAGGAACTTGAAGCTCTCATTGACTGTAGTGGAACAGGTTGAGAATGGGGACCTGCTCCACTACAGCCCCGTCGATGAGAATGGGGACATGCTCCACTACAGCCCCGTCGATGAGAATGGGGACCTGCTCCACTACAGCCCCGTCGATGAGAATGGGGACCTGCTCCACTACAGTCGATGAGAATGGGGACCTGCTCCACCACAGTCGATGAGAATGGGGACCTGCTCCACTACAGCCCCGTCGATGAGAATGGGGACCTGCTCCACCACAGCCCTGTCGATGAGAATGGGGACCTGCTCCACCACAGTCGATGAGAATGGGGACCTGCTCCACTACAGTCGATGAGAATGGGGACCTGCTCCACTACAGTCGATGAGAATGGGGACCTGCTCCACTACAGTCGATGAGAATGGGGACCTGCTCCACCACAGTCGATGAGAATGGGGACCTGCTCCACTACAGTCGATGAGAATGGGGACCTGCTCCACTACAGTCGATGAGAATGGGGACCTGCTCCACCACAGTCGATGAGAATGGGGACCTGCTCCACTACAGCCCCGTCGATGGGAATGGGGACCTGTTCCACTATAGCCCTGTCGATGAGAATGGGGACCTGCTCCACTACAGCCCCGTCGATGAGAATGGGGACCTGTTCCACTACAGCCCCGTCGATGGGAATGGGGACCTGCTCCACTACAGTCGATGAGAATGGGGACCTGCTCCACTACAGTCGATGAGAATGGGGACCTGCTCCACTACAGTCGATGAGAATGGGGACCTGCTCCACCACAGTCGATGAGAATGGGGACCTGCTCCACTACAGCCCCGTCGATGAGAATGGGGACCTGTTCCACTACAGCCCCGTCGATGAGAATGGGGACCTGCTCCACTATAGCCCCATCGATGAGAATGGGGACCTGCTCCACTACAGTCGATGAGAATGGGGACCTGCTCCACTACAGTCGATGAGAATGGGGACCTGCTCCACTACAGTCGATGAGAATGGGGACCTGCTCCACCACAGTCGATGAGAATGGGGACCTGCTCCACTACAGCCCCGTCGATGAGAATGGGGACCTGTTCCACTACAGCCCCGTCGATGAGAATGGGGATCTGCTCCACTACAGCCCCGTCGATGAGAACGGGGACCTGCTCCACTACAGTCGATGAGAATGGGGACCTGCTCCACTACAGCCCCGTCGATGAGAATGGGGACCTGTTCCACTACAGCCCCGTCGATGAGAATGGGGATCTGCTCCACTACAGCCCCGTCGATGAGAACGGGGACCTGCTCCACTACAGTCGATGAGAATGGGGACCTGCCCCACTATAGCCCCGTCGATGAGAATGGGGATCTGCTCCACTACAGCCCCGTCGATGAGAATGGGGACCTGCTCCACTACAGCCCCGTCGATGAGAATGGGGACCTGCTCCACTATAGCCCCATCGATGAGAATGGGGACCTGCTCCACTACAGTGTTGTAGATTCTAGCTGTTGCATTCTAACACCCCCAATGTTCAACATGCCATTAAAACAGGAGATATGATTGGATGTTTCCACTGCTCAGCCATCTGTATCATTCCAGAGGCTTGGAGATGTTCAGAGCACTTTATTAGCCAATCAGAAAGCTTGATTTTCCAATTGGAACACATGGAAAGCCTATCTCTTTCAAGTGTATGACACAGTGGTAGCGTGTCATAAATGAAATCGGAATGTTTCCTGTTTTTCAGGGATACAGTATCATTAACCTGACTTCTGTTTCCCCTGATAAACAGAAGTGGGGACTCCGCTACATTAGGTTAGCCACACCATCAGCCACATGTTCCTTCACCAAACCTTCACCAAATAGTATCTGACATTATTTAAAATGCTTGATCTGGGTTTGATTGAGCTTGCCTGGCGCAATGGAACCAATAGAATAGTTGCAAAAGTCCCTGGTCTGTTCTCGACCAAAACGTGTGTTTCCCTCTTCCCTTTGTAGTGCACTAGTTTTGACAGAGCCCTATGAGACCTGGTCAAAAGTAGTGCACTTTAAATAGTGTGCCATTTACGACATATGCAAGTGTTTTCCCCAGCTGAATAAATGTCATCCAATGCAGATAGGCTGACTGATGAAGAGTAATGCTGGTCTTACTGATGAAGAGCAATGCTGGTCTTACTGCAAGATCTCATTCCACAAATTGGCTGTTATAGATTTTCTACAGTGTAGCTACCGAAGATGTTTGCTTTTTCAAACACTTGACATTTGTGTGGGTGTGTGTCTGATCTTGTTGTCTCTCTTAAGCATCCTAACGCCTCCCTCCCTCCCTCCCTCCCTCCCTCCCTCTCTCCCTCTCTCTCCAGTCTGCTCTCAGTTCTCCCGAGGGGTCTATGCCATCTTCGGCTTCTACGATAAAAAGTCTATGAACACCCTGACGTCATTCTGTGGTGCGCTGCACACCTCCTTCGTCACGCCCAGTTACCCCACCGACAACGAGGTGCAGTTTGTCATCCAGATGAGACCTGCACTGCGTGGGGCTGTCCTCAGCCTGCTGTCACACTACAAGTGGCAAAAGTTTGTCTACCTCTACGACACCGACAGAGGTAGGTGCCATGCCATCACAGGCCTTGATGTAGTACAGGGTGTGAGGTAAACACACTGACAGAGCTAGGTGCCATGCCATCACAGGCCTTGATGTAGTTCAGGGTGTGAGGTAAACACACTGACAGAGCTAGGTGCCATGCCATCACAGGCCTTGATATAGTTCAGGGTGTGAGGTAAACACACAGACAGAGCTAGGTGCTCTTGAAGTATTTTTTGACTGCAATATCATTGATAATAGTAGATATTGTTACATAATTTAACATACAATACAGACTGTGGTAGGTAAGGTTTGACAGGCTGGGTCTACCATAGACTTTGACATGGTTTGGTTGAGGGTTTTAAGTATTGACTCTTAGGGGTGCCCTTGAAACAGTTGACATTGTCAACGTTGATAATATTCATGGCCAAAACGACAAAGTATACTGTACATGATCTAGTGTGCTGGAACATTACCTACTTGAAACAAGGAAGTGGGTGACATTCTATAAGCACTGTGTATTGTAATCTACAGGCCATTCACAAACTCCATCTTCTTTATAAATGGAAGAAATGTATGTTGTTGTAAGTAATCTTTGGATGCAGTATGTCATTGGTAGTAATCTTTGGATGCAGTATGTCATTGGTAGTAATCTTTGGATGCAGTATGTCATTGGTAGTAATAATCTTTGGATGCAGTATGTCATTGGTAGTAATCTTTGGATGCAGTATGTCATTGGTAGTAATCTTTGGATGCAGTATGTCATTGGTAGTAATCTTTGGATGCAGTATGTCATTGGTAGTAATCTTTGGATGCAGTATGTCATTGGTAGTAATCTTTGGATGCATTATGTCATTGGTAGTAATCTTTGGATGCAGTATGGCATTGGTAGTAATCTTTGGATGCAGTATGTCATTGGTAGTAATCTTTGGATGCAGTATGTCATTGGTAGTAATCTTTGGATGCAGTATGGCATTGGTAGTAATCTTTGGATGCAGTATGTCATTGTAAGTAATCTTTGGGTGCAGTATGTCATTGGTAGTAATCTTTGGATGCAGTATGGCATTGGTAGTAATCTTTGGATGCAGTATGTCATTGTAAGTAATCTTTGGGTGCAGTATGTCATTGTAAGTAATCTTTGGGTGCAGTATGTCATTGTAAGTGATCTTTGGATGCAGTTTGTCATTGTAAGTAATCTTTGGATGCAGTATGTCAGTGTAAGTGATCTTTGGATGCAGTATTTCACCGTAACTAAGCTTTGGATGCAGTATGTCACCGTAACTAAGCTTTGGATGCAGTATGTCACCGTAAATAAGCTTTGGATGCAGTATGTCACCGTAAATAAGCTTTGGGGGCAGTATGCCATTGTAAGTAATCTTTGGATGCAGTATGTCATTGTAAGTAATCTTTGGGTGCAGTATGTCATTGTAAGTGATCTTTGGATGCAGTTTGTCATTGTAAGTAATCTTTGGATGCAGTATGTCATTGTAAGTAATCTTTGGATGCAGTATGTCACCGTAAATAAGCTTTGGATGCAGTATGTCGTTGGTAGTAATCTTTGGATGCAGTATGTCATTGGTAGTAATCTTTGGATGCAGTATGTCATTGGTAGTAATCTTTGGATGCAGTATGGCATTGGTAGTAATCTTTGGATGCAGTATGTCATTGGTAGTAATCTTTGGATCCAGTATGTCATTGGTTGTAATCTTTGGATGCAGTATGTCACCGTAAATAAGCTTTGGATGCAGTATGTCGTTGGTAGTAATCTTTGGATGCAGTATGTCATTGGTAGTAATCTTTGGATGCAGTAGGTCATTGGTAGTAATCTTTGGATGCAATATGTCACCGTAAATAAGCTTTGGATGCAGTATGTCACCGTAAATAAGCTTTGGGGGCAGTATGCCATTGTAAGTAATCTTTGGATGCAGTATGTCATTGTAAGTAATCTTTGGGTGCAGTATGTCATTGTAAGTAATCTTTGGGTGCAGTATGTCATTGTAAGTGATCTTTGGATGCAGTTTGTCATTGTAAGTACTCTTTGGATGCAGTATGTCATTGTAAGTAATCTTTGGGTGCAGTATGTCATTGTAAGTAATCTTTGGGTGCAGTATGTCATTGTAAGTAATCTTTGGATGCAGTTTGTCATTGTAAGTAATCTTTGGATGCAGTATGTCATTGTAAGTAATCTTTGGGTGCAGTATGTCAGTGTAAGTGATCTTTGGATGCAGTATTTCACCGTAACTAAGCTTTGGATGCAGTATGTCACCGTAACTAAGCTTTGGATGCAGTATGTCACCGTAAATAAGCTTTGGATGCAGTATGTCACCGTAAATAAGCTTTGGGGGCAGTATGCCATTGTAAGTAATCTTTGGATGCAGTATGTCATTGTAAGTAATCTTTGGGTGCAGTATGTCATTGTAAGTGATCTTTGGATGCAGTTTGTCATTGTAAGTAATCTTTGGATGCAGTATGTCATTGTAAGTAATCTTTGGGTGCAGTATGTCAGTGTAAGTGATCTTTGGATGCAGTATTTCACCGTAACTAAGCTTTGGATGCAGTATGTCACCGTAACTAAGCTTTGGATGCAGTATGTCACCGTAACTAAGCTTTGGATGCAGTATGTCACCGTAACTAAGCTTTGGATGCAGTATGTTACCGTAACTAAGCTTTGGGTGCAGTATGTCATTGTAACTAAGCTTTGGGTGCAGTATGTCATTGTAAGTAAGCTTTGGGTGCAGTATGTCACCGTAACTAAGCTTTGGGTGCAGTATGTCACCGTAACTAAGCTTTGGGTGCAGTATGTCGCCGTAACTAAGCTTTGGTTGCAGTATGTCACCGTAACTAAGCTTTGGGTGCAGTATGTCACCATAACTAAGCTTTGGGTGCAGTATGTCACCGTAACTAAGTAACTAAGCTGTTGTTGCTGCAGTCAAGCTGATATTAAAGAGTGGAAACTATGCTCTATACCTGTAGGGGATAGTTATTTGTATTAATAAAGAGTTATTGTGCTGTTTCTTAGGTGTGTGTGTGTGTGTGTGTGTGTACGTGTTGTGACAACATACCAACATGTAGCCTCATGTTTATACCCTCTAGACAGTAGCGTCATGTTTATACCCTCTAGACAGTAGCGTCATGTCTATTCCCTCCTCTAGACAGTAGCGTCATGTCTATTCCCTCCTCTAGACAGTAGTGTCATGTCTATTCCCTCCTCTAGACAGTAGCGTCATGTCTATTCCCTCCTCTAGACAGTAGCATCATATCTATTCCCTCCTCTAGACAGTAGCGTCATGTCTATTCCCTCCTCTAGACAGTAGCATCATATCTATTCCCTCCTCTAGACAGTAGCGTCATGTCTATTCCCTCCTCTAGACAGTAGCATCATGTCTATTCCCTCCTCTAGACAGTAGCGTCATATCTATTCCCTCCTCTAGACAGTAGCATCATGTATATTCTCTCCTTTAGACAGTAGCATCATGTCTATTCCCCCCTCTAGACAGTAGCATCATATCTATTCCCTCCTCTAGACAGTAGCGTCATGTCTATTCCCTCCTCTAGACAGTAGCATCATATCCATTCCCTCCTCTAGACAGTAGCATCATATCCATTCCCTCCTTTAGACAGTAGCATCATGTCTATTCCCCCCTCTAGACAGTAGCATCATGTCTATTCCCTCTAGACAGTAGCATCATGTCTATTCCCTCCTCTAGACAGTAGCATCATGTCCATTCCCTCCTCTAGACAGTAGCATCATGTATATTCTCTCCTTTAGACAGTAGCATCATGTCTATTCCCTCCTCTAGACAGTAGCATCATGTCCATTCCCTCCTCTAGACAGTAGCATCATGTATATTCTCTCCTTTAGACAGTAGCATCATGTCCATTCCCTCCTCTAGACAGTAGCATCATATCCATTCCCTCCTCTAGACAGTAGCATCATGTCTATTCCCTCCTCTAGACAGTAGCATCATGTATATTCTCTCCTCTAGACAGTAGCATCATGTCTATTCCCTCTAGACAGTAGCGTCATGTCTATTCCCTCAAGACAGACAGTAGTGTCATGTCTATTCCCTCCCTCCAGACAGACAGACAGACAGACAAAGTTTAGAAAACACCATTGATTTACTGGCTTTTACCTGTGTAAGAGCAACTCCCCATCTGCATGCCAAACAGACACAACCCTATACTGCTGTATGTGTAAGGCAATGCCTTATTATAGTGGGGACATTATCCCCCAGAGAGAATTTAAGGGCTTAATTGATGCTCTCCATCCAGGACTCAATCAGGCTCTGATAAATGGCTCATCAGGTAGACCATTGTCTCAAGTAGTGTGTGTTTTGTTTGTGTCTGTCAAGCTCTATACCCTCTCTCTGTATGTGTTTGTGTGTGTGTCTGTCAAGCTCTATACCCTCTCTCTCTATTTGTTTGTGTGTGTGTGTGTCAAGCAGCATCTCTATGCCCTCCTTACACCCAGGTAATCAGATGGACCAGCTCCCGTGGTAATTCAACCACATAGGAAGGAGAGGAGCAGAGACTGGAGGAAGGCATTGTTACCATTTTAATAAAGTTATTCTGGGGGAAGGCATCATTACTGTTTTAATGTTGGACTGGAGGAAGGCCTTGTTACTGTTTTACTGAAGAAAGGCATCGTTAAGGTTTTAATAGATTGGGGGAAGATATCGTTACTGTTTTAATGAAGTTAGACTGGGGGAAGGCATCGTTAATGAAGTTAAACTGGGGGAAGGCATCGTTAATAAAGTTAGACTGGGGGAAGGCATCGTTAATAAAGTTAGACTGGGGGAAGGCATCGTTAATAAAGTTAGACTGGGGGAAGGCATCGTTAATGTGTTAATAAAGTTAGACTGGGGCAAGGCATCGTTAATGTGTTAATGAAGTTAGACTGGGGGAAGACATCGTTAATGAAGTTAGACTGGGGGAAGACATCGTTAATGAAGTTAGACTGGGGGAAGGCATCGTTAATAAAGTTAGACTGGGGGAAGGCATCGTTAATAAAGTTAGACTGGGGGAAGGCATCGTTAATGAAGTTAGACTGGGGGAAGGCATCGTTAATAAAGTTAGACTGGGGGAAGGCATCGTTAATGAAGTTAGACTGGGGGAAGGCATCGTTAATAAAGTTAGACTGGGGGAAGGCATCGTTAATAAAGTTAGACTGGGGGAAGGCATCGTTAATGAAGTTAGACTGGGGGAAGGCATCGTTAATAAAGTTAGACTGGGGGAAGGCATCGTTAATGAAGTTAGACTGGGGGAAGGCATCGTTAATGAAGTTAAACTGGGGGAAGGCATCGTTAATAAAGTTAGACTGGGGGAAGGCATCGTTAATGTGTTAATGAAGTTAGACTGGGGGAAGACATCGTTAATGTGTTAATGAAGTTAGACTGGGGGAAGGCATCGTTAATGTGTTAATAAAGTTAGACTGGGGGAAGGCATCGTTAATGAAGTTAGACTGGGGGAAGGCATCGTTAATGAAGTTAGACTGGGGGAAGGCATCGTTAATGTGTTAATAAAGTCAGACTGGGGGAAGACAAACCATGGCGCCGACAGAGATGGTCGCCTCACTTCGAGTTCTTAGGAAACTGTGCAGTATTTAGTTTTTCTTTGTGCTATTTCTTACATTGTTACCCCATGAAATCTTAATTCTTATTACATTCAGCCGGGAGGAACTATTGGATATAAGGGCAACATCAGTTTACCATCATTACGACCAGGAATACGACTTTCCCGAAGCGGATCCTCTGTTTGGACCACCACCCAGGACAATGGAGCTAATTCCAAAGCAACGGCGCTGCAGAAGGAGCAGACGAAGCGGCCACCTGGCCAGGTTCCGTAGACGTGCGTATCGCACACCGCTCCCGAGTATACTACAAGCTATTGTCCAGTCTCTTGACAACAAGGTAGATGAAATTTGAGCAAGGGCTGCCTTCCAGAGAGACGTCAGAGATTGTAACGTTCTCTGTTTCACGGAAACTTGGCTCTCGCGGGATATGTTGTTGGAATCGTTCTGCCACCGAGCTTCTCCATGCATTGCGCCAACAGAGATAAACACCTCTCTGGGAAAAGGAAGGGCGGAGGTGTATAATCTATGATTAACGACTCATGGTGTAATCATAACATACAAGAACTCAAGTCTTTCTGCTCACCTGATACCTATCCGCTGACTCAGTGAGCGTGTTTATAAAGAATTGCGTTGGAGATGTTGTACCCACTGTGACTATTAAAACCTACCATAAACAGAAATCATGATGGATGGCAGCATTCGCTCAAAACTGAAAGCATGATCCACCGCATTTAACCATGGAAAGAGGTCTGGGAATATAATCAGTGTAGTCATTCCATCCGCAATGCAATCAAACAAAGCGAAATGCCGGTACAGGGACAAGGTGGTGTCGCAATTCAACGGCTCAGACACAAGACGTATGTGGCAGGGTCTACAAGAAATCACGGACTACAAAAAGAAATTCATCCAGGTCACAGACACAGACACTTCCAGACAAACTAAACAACGTCTTTGCCCGCTTTGAGGATAATACAGTGGCACCGTTGCGGCTCGCTAACAAGGAATGCGCCCCTCCCCCTCGCCTTCTCCGTAAAATGACATGAGTAAAACATTTAAACGTGTTAACCCTCACAAGGCTGCAGACCCAGATGTCATCCCTAGCCACGTCCTCAAAGCATGCACAGACCAGCTCGCCATTGTTCCTTTACCCAAGAAGGCAAAGATAACTGAACTAAATGACTACCGCCCCGTAGCACTCACTTCTGTCATCGTGAAGTGCTTTGAGAGACTAGTCAAGGATCATGTCACCGCCACCTTACCGGCCACCCTAGACCCACTTCAGTTTGCACACCGCCCCATATGTCCACAGATGACACAATCGTTATCACACTGCACACTGCCCTATCCCATCTGGACAAAAATAATACATATGTAAGAATGCTGTTCATTGACTACAGCTCAGCATTCAACACCATAGTACCCTCCAAGCTCATCATCAAGCTGGAGGCCCTGGGTCTCAACCCCGCTCTGTGCAACTGGGTCCTGGACTTTCTGATGGGCCACCCACAGGTGGTGAAGTTATGAAACAACATCTCCACTCAGCTGATCCTCAACACTGGGGCCCAACAATGGTGTGTGCTCAGCCCTTTCCTGTGTGTATATATATATATATATATATACTGTATTTTACACCACCTATTGCACCTTGACATACTTACCATAGTTACATGTACATATTCTCATTCACCCTTTAGAGTTGTGTGTATTAGGTAGTTGTTATGGAATTGTTAGAATACTTGTTAGATATTACTGCACTGTCGGAACTAGAAGCACAAGCATTTCGCTCCACTCGCAATAACATCTGCTAACCACGTGAATGTGACCAATAACATAACATTTGATACTGTTTTACTAAAGTCAGACTGGGGAAGGCATCGTTACTGTTTTAATAATGATATTGCCATGTATCTTTACATTTATTTTAGAACTGCATGCATTAGCTACAATGAAGTTAAATATTTTAATTAAACTGACCCTAAGCCATAACCTAAGCCTGACCCTAGATACCACGTGTTAGTGGTAGCCCTGTATGTTCTGAGTCATTCTAGCTATAGATACCACGTGTTAGTGGTAGCCCTGTATGTTCTGAGTCATTCTAGCTATAGATACCACGTGTTAGTGGTAGCCCTGTATGTTCTGAGTCATTCTAGCTATAGATACCACGTGTTAGTGGTAGCCCTGTATGTTCTGAGTCATTCTAGCTATAGATACCACATGTTAGTGGTAGCCCTGTATGTTCTGAGTCATTCTAGCTATAGATACCATGTGTTAGTGGTAGCCCTGTATGTTCTGAGTCATTCTAGCTATAGATACCACATGTTAGTGGTAGCCCTGTATGTTCTGAGTCATTCTAGCTATAGATACCATGTGTTAGTGGTAGCCCTGTATATTCTGAGTCATTCTAGCTATAGATACCACGTGTTAGTGGTAGCCCTGTATGTTCTGAGTCATTCTAGCTATAGATACCACGTGTTAGTGGTAGCACTGTATGCACACACACATCATAGACAGAATAAGCATGATGGTGTTTTATCACTTTTCTGTGTCTCAAATAGTACTCTATTCCCTATATAGTTCACTACTAAGGGCCCTGGTCAAAAGTAGTGCACTACATAGGATTTAATTTGGTATGCAACCTTTGTGTTCTCAGTCTTTTTTATTTTCTCTTTTTATTTAACTGGGCAAGTCAGTTAAAGAACAAATTCTTATTCACAATAACAGCCTACCCCGCCAAACCCTAACCCCGAACCAGTGTCTTTAATGAAGCTTCTGTCACTGAGACGCAGTGCCTTAGACCACTGCGCCACTCGGGAGTACGTCTGTCAATGTAGCAAATAAATCAACTAGGACATGTCACTGGCCTAATCCTAGCAACATCAAATAAAACATAAAAATAAAAAATGTATATCCGTCGGCAAGTGTTTTTTTGCTTTTTACCTCTCAAGTCTTAAATAAAACCATGTGTATGTGACAAATAAGATTTGATTTGATTTGATTTTGATTTAAAAGCAGATACAACAAAACAACAATTGGGGCAAATGAGCATTTTGCCAAATCTCTCCTGTCTGACTGCCTGCAGATTCAGATCCAGAAATCCCTGAATTAAGTTATTTAAAAGACAAACACACACACACACACATTCATGATACAGAAATAACTAAAAAATAACAAATCATTCTTCCAGGGTTTTTAATTCAGTCAATAGACAAGATGAATTACAATCACATTACACGCATTAGCCTGTCTTATTGGGCCTGCATTAGCCTGTCTTATTGGCCCTGCATTAGCCTGTCTTATTGGCCCTGTATTAGCCTGTCTTATTGGCCCTATATTAGCCTGTCTTATTGGCCCTGTATTAGCCTGTCTTATTGGCCCTGCATTAGCCTGTCTTATTGGCACTTCTTAAAATGGCTTTTAGGCTTTAGTGCTGCTGTGCTTTCACCCTGAGAGGGCACTCATCCACTCTGCTGTTTGCTTCAGCCTCTGATGTATTGAAGGGAACATTTAGTCTAAATGCCTCTGTCAGAGACATGCTTCCTGAGAGCAGATGAAATGTTACAGGATATGATGAAAGATGAGTGAGTGAGTGTGTGTGTGTGTGCGCCCAGGCCTGTGTGTGTGTGTGTGTGTGTGTGTGTGTGCCTGTGTGTGATGAAAGAGAGCATTAGCAGGTGGATGGAAGCTGGATGAAAGGTCTAGTTTGACAGACATTACGGTAGGCAGACATGTCTCACTCTCGTAATACGGGCAGATGTGTCTCACTCTCAGATAATACGGGCGGATGTGTCTCACTCTCTGGTAATACGGGCAGACGTGTCTCACTCTCTGTTAATACGGGCAGACGTGTCTCACTCTGGTAATACGGGTAGACGTGTCTCACTCTCTTGTAATACGGGTAGACATGTCTCACTCTCTGGTAATACAGGCAGACATGTCTCACTCTCTGGTAATACAGACAGACGTGTCTCACGCTCAGGTAATACAGAGTGAATGGACATTAAGGCAGAATGGTTTGGCGGTGGTGTTTGTGTTTGCCTGTGTGTTTGGACCCTGGTCAAAAGTAATGCACTATAAAGGGAACAAGGTACCATTTGGGATGCAAAGGAGCCTCTAAATAAATATTAAAGCAGCAGGGGTAACGATGTCCCATCTTACTGTCTCCTTACCTGTAGCTGTAGCCCATCTTACTCTCTCCTTACCTGACCCAGAGCTGTAGCCTGCTAAATGGATGCACTACTCTGTAAATCACAGTTACCTCATTCAACCAGTGGCAATTTTAGCTTGATGGGGCAAACCCATATGTTTGGGGGGGACACATGCCAGAAAAGCCACTACACAACACTAATACATTAATTGCACTATTATGGTGACAAATGGTGCCCATAAACTGTTAGGGTGTACATAAAGCTGTCCCTTCAGCACCATGGAGTGAATCCTAACCACCGCTACACCTGGCTGTCACAGGAGCCTTGTCTGGCAGAGAAACCGTTCATTCAGGCTCATTTTACTGCCTTTAAAAAAATAGCTGATATGGCTGACTTGCTTATCAAGAATGTAAGCTTTCTGCCAATATCAGATATGTCTATGTCCTGGGAAATGTTCTTGTTACTTACAACCTCATGCAAATCGTATTAGCCTGTGTTAGCTGAATCGTCCCGTGGAAGGGACACCGATCCCAAAGAAGTTGAAAAAAATGTGGTTTCTACTGATAATTGAGATGTACAAATTACGTCATAAGGGAGCGATAAGCGGATTAGAGGCAATCTGTATTTTCGATTAAGACACTAATGAGCTAAAGATGGACGTAGTTAATATAACTATGTGTTCACCACTTTTGAAATGTACAGCGACAGAATTCAGAACATGAGCCGTTCTTACAGTGTTCTCCCTGTCCACCAAGTCAGAACCGTAGGATAAATAAAGGGGGCACTTAAGCAGACAACGAAATCTCTTACATTATTCAATGACATTTCTCTATAACAGGCTATAGGTTACATTTAACCACCAAGTCAGAATAGTAGGCTAAGTTATGAAGGGGAAAGGTTCAAATTATTAGGGCAAGGCACATGGGCTACTAACAGCTTACTACACAACATACACTTAGTATTACTTTATTAGCTACAGTATACATATCTCCCAGGCATATTACATCATTTATGTAGCGGCACACAAAACTTTTTGGACACACCATTGTGCTGTGCTCTCATTTTAAAGTTCCCAGCTGTCTTGAACTCTATGAAGTCTGACATTTCCCAGTTCTGAGTTTCCAGTTGTTTAAAACGCAGCAGAAGTCATGCTGGATTGACAGCATGGCCAATGTATTCAACCTTTTCTGGCCCATAGTGTTGCGTGTGAATGTTTTTCCTTTTAAGTTTGGAAAAGAGACCCTTAAACCCAGACTTGGACCACACACCCTCTCCACCAAATAGCAGGGGAAGCAAAATAGTGATTGCTTTGCAACGCCTGCAGTTAGCCACTGATTCCTTCCAAACCACTCATTGTTGAATTTGCAATTTCCAACTTGCTGTGTTTTGTCCCAATGGCTGATGAGCACCGATACGTTTTATCTGTAATTTCTCTTCGTATGACAAGGCTGGAAAAGGACTTGCCAGTAGATTGTCGACATGATTAATGATGACTGCTTGTCTAGCTTGCTAGCTAAGATTTTTAAAGTATGATGTTGACATGATCAGTCCAATCAAAGCTACGGTAGATATTACGTGACTTGACGTAGTTTTATCTGTGGCCAATGACCTTGAGCCTTCTTGGATGGGCACTTCTAATGTAAATCTATGGCAGCACCCAATGGGCTCTAACTTTTTAGCTCTCCTTGTAGATTACGCAGTGACGTAGTGTCCCCATGAGTGACAAAAGAATGAGCAATCACGGCGCAACTATTGAAGATTACCAACCCCTACGCTCCGTATCTTCCGCTGGCTGCCCCTACACCACAGAAAGCACTGAGCTAGGCTGAAGCACTTGCATTTCGGAGCTGCCTTACTCTAGAAAGCAAAAAAGAGACCATGTTTGTATGCGGATTTACTAAACCAATAAATAATTTTTTACATTGTTTGCAAACTAATATGTGGCATGTATTAATGCCAAAATAACATGCAAAACAGGCAAAACAGGCAAAACAGGCAAAACAGGCAAAACAGGCAAAACAGGCAAAACAGGCAGAACAGGCAGAACAGGCAAAACAGGCAAAACAGGCACACACAAAAATATCCCACCCTGAACGACAGGTGTCCACCACATTCAGCAACGCCGTAGCCTCTTCACAGCTCAATCTCTACTTCCTTAGTCTCTCTCCATCTCTACCTCTTCACATCTCAATCTCTACTTCCTTAGTCTCTCTCCACCTCTACCTCTTCACAGCTCTATCTCTACTTCCTTAGTCTCTCTCCATCTCTACCTCTTCACAGCTCTATCTCTACTTCCTTAGTCTCTCTCCATCTCTACCTCTTCACAGCTCAATCTCTACTTCCTTAGTCTCTCTCCATCTCTACCTCTTCACATCTCAATCTCTACTTCCTTAGTCTCTCTCCACCTCTACCTCTTCACAGCTCAATCTCTACTTCCTTAGTCTCTCTCCATCTCTACCTCTCCACAGCTCTATCTCTACTTCCTTAGTCTCTCTCCATCTCTACCTCTCCACAGCTCAATCTCTACTTCCTTAGTCTCTCTCCACCTCTACCTCTTCACAGCTCAATCTCTACTTCCTTAGTCTCTCTCCATCTCTGCCTCTTCACAGCTCAATCTCTACTTCCTTAGTCTCTCTCCATCTCTGCCTCTTCACAGCTCAATCTCTACTTCCTTAGTCTCTCTCCATCTCTGCCTCTTCACAGCTCAATCTCTACTTCCTTAGTCTCTCTCCATCTCTACCTCTTCACAGCTCAATCTCTACTTCCTTAGTCTCTCTCCACCTCTACCTCTTCACAGCTCTATCTCTACTTCCTTAGTCTCTCTCCACCTCTACCTCTTCACAGCTCTATCTCTACTTCCTTAGTCTCTCTCCATCTCTACCTCTTCACAGCTCTATCTCTACTTCCTTAGTCTCTCTCCATCTCTACCTCTTCACAGCTCTCTCTACTTCCTTAGTCTCTCTCCATCTCTACCTCTTCACAGCTCTATCTCTACTTCCTTAGTCTCTCTCCATCTCTACCTCTTCACAGCTCTATCTCTACTTCCTTAGTCTCTCTCCACCTCTACCTCTTCACAGCTCAATCTCTACTTCCTTAGTCTCTCTCCACCTCTACCTCTTCACAGCTCTATCTCTACTTCCTTAGTCTCTCTCCATCTCTACCTCTTCACAGCTCTATCTCTACTTTCTTAGTCTCTCTCCATCTCTACCTCTTCACAGCTCTATCTCTACTTCCTTAGTCTCTCTCCATCTCTACCTCTTCACAGCTCAATCTCTACTTCCTTAGTCTCTCTCCATCTCTACCTCTTCACAGCTCAATCTCTACTTCCTTAGTCTCTCTCCATCTCTACCTCTTCACAGCTCAATCTCTACTTCCTTAGTCTCTCTCCATCTCTACCTCTTCACAGCTCAATCTCTACTTCCTTAGTCTCTCTCCATCTCTACCTCTTCACAGCTCTATCTCTACTTCCTTAGTCTCTCTCCATCTCTACCTCTCCACAGCTCTATCTCTACTTCCTTAGTCTCTCTCCATCTCTACCTCTTCACATCTCAATCTCTACTTCCTTAGTCTCTCTCCATCTCTACCTCTCCACAGCTCTATCTCTACTTCCTTAGTCTCTCTCCATCTCTACCTCTTCACAGCTCTATCTCTACTTCCTTAGTCTCTCTCCATCTCTACCTCTTCACATCTCTATCTCTACTTCCTTAGTCTCTCTCCATCTCTACCTCTTCACAGCTCTATCTCTACTTCCTTAGTCTCTCTCCATCTCTACCTCTTCACAGCTCTATCTCTACTTCCTTAGTCTCTCTCCATCTCTACCTCTTCACAGCTCTATCTCTACTTCCTTAGTCTCTCTCCATCTCTACCTCTTCACAACTCTATCTCTACTTCCTTAGTCTCTCTCCATCTCTACCTCTTCACAGCTCTATCTCTACTTCCTTAGTCTCTCTCCATCTCTACCTCTTCACAGCTCTATCTCTACTTTCTTAGTCTCTCTCCATCTCTACCTCTCCACATCTCAATCTCTACTTCCTTAGTCTCTCTCCACCTCTACTTCTCCTTCTCTATCTCTACTTCCTTAGTCTCTCTCTACCTCTCCACATCTCAATCTCTACTTCCTTAGTCTCTCTCCACCTGTACCTCTCCTTCTCTATCTCTACTTCCTTAGTGTCTCTCCACCTGTACCTCTCCTTCTCTATCTCTACTTCCTTAGTCTCTCTCCACCTCTACCTCTCCACATCTCTATCTCTACTTCCTTAGTCTCTCTCCACCTCTACCTCTCCACATCTCAATCTCTACTTCCTTAGTCTCTCTCCACCTCTACCTCTCCATCTCAATCTCTACTTCCTTAGTCTCTCTCCACCTCTACCTCTCCATCTCTATCTCTCCATCTCTATCTTTATCTCTCCACCTCTATCTGTCCATCTCTACCTGTCCATTTCTCTCTGTCCATTTCTATCTCTACCTCTCCATCTCTATCTCCACATCTCTATCTCTCCACCTCTGTCCATCTCTATCGCTCGATCTCTCCACCTCTATCAATCCATCTATCTGTCCATCTCTACCTCTCCATCTCTATCGCTCAATCTCTCCACCTCTATCAATCCATCTCTACCTCTCCACCTCTGTCCATCACTACCTCTCCATCTCTATCTCTATGCTTCCATCTTTATCTGTCCATCTCTACCTCTCCATCTCTATCTCTCCACCTCTCTGTCCATCACTACCTATCCATCTCTATCTTTATCCTTTCATCTCTATCTGTCCATCTCTTCCTCTCCATCGCTCCATCCTCTCTGTCCATCACTACCTATCCATCTCTATCTCTATCCTTTCATCTATCTGTCCATCTCTACCTCTCCATCTCTATCTGTCCATCTCTATCTCTTCATTTCTATCTACCTCTTCACAGCTCAATCTCTACTTCCTTAGTCTCTCTCCACCTCTACCTCTTCACAGCTCTATCTCTACTTCCTTAGTCTCTCTCCATCTCTACCTCTTCACAGCTCTATCTCTACTTCCTTAGTCTCTCTCCATCTCTACCTCTTCACAACTCTATCTCTACTTCCTTAGTCTCTCTCCATCTCTACCTCTTCACAGCTCTATCTCTACTTCCTTAGTCTCTCTCCATCTCTACCTCTTCACAGCTCTATCTCTACTTTCTTAGTCTCTCTCCATCTCTACCTCTCCACATCTCAATCTCTACTTCCTTAGTCTCTCTCCACCTCTACTTCTCCTTCTCTATCTCTACTTCCTTAGTCTCTCTCTACCTCTCCACATCTCAATCTCTACTTCCTTAGTCTCTCTCCACCTGTACCTCTCCTTCTCTATCTCTACTTCCTTAGTGTCTCTCCACCTGTACCTCTCCTTCTCTATCTCTACTTCCTTAGTCTCTCTCCACCTCTACCTCTCCACATCTCTATCTCTACTTCCTTAGTCTCTCTCCACCTCTACCTCTCCACATCTCAATCTCTACTTCCTTAGTCTCTCTCCACCTCTACCTCTCCATCTCAATCTCTACTTCCTTAGTCTCTCTCCACCTCTACCTCTCCATCTCTATCTCTCCATCTCTATCTTTATCTCTCCACCTCTATCTGTCCATCTCTACCTGTCCATTTCTCTCTGTCCATTTCTATCTCTACCTCTCCATCTCTATCTCCACATCTCTATCTCTCCACCTCTGTCCATCTCTATCGCTCGATCTCTCCACCTCTATCAATCCATCTATCTGTCCATCTCTACCTCTCCATCTCTATCGCTCAATCTCTCCACCTCTATCAATCCATCTCTACCTCTCCACCTCTGTCCATCACTACCTCTCCATCTCTATCTCTATGCTTCCATCTTTATCTGTCCATCTCTACCTCTCCATCTCTATCTCTCCACCTCTCTGTCCATCACTACCTATCCATCTCTATCTTTATCCTTTCATCTCTATCTGTCCATCTCTTCCTCTCCATCGCTCCATCCTCTCTGTCCATCACTACCTATCCATCTCTATCTCTATCCTTTCATCTATCTGTCCATCTCTACCTCTCCATCTCTATCTGTCCATCTCTATCTCTTCATTTCTATCTGTCCATCTCTACTTCTCCACCACTATCTGTCCATCTGTACCTCTCCATCTCTACCACTATCTGTCCATCTCTACCTCTCCATCTCTACCTCTCCATATCTACCTCTCCATCTCTACCACTATCTGTCCATCTCTACCTCTCCATCTCTACTTCTCCATCTTGACCTCTCCATCTCTACCACTATCTGTCAATCTCTACCTCTCCATCTCTACCTCTCCATCTCTACCACTATCTGTCTATCTCTGTCTTTCCATCTCTACATCCATCTCTACCTCTGGTGCGAGGCAGTATATTTTGCAAGCCTGTTTGCATGTGTGTGGTGCAATGCAGGGCGAGGCGGTGTGTGTGTGTGTGTGTGTGTGTGGTGTGTGATGCGAGGCCGTCATGTATGGGTAGGTATTGCAAAGCAGCTGAGAGAGAGACGGATGATTACAGCATAATCAACCCTGATTCAGCATTCACACCTACTTGATTTATGAGACACCCTCTCTACCTATTCTACTGAGCTCTGTCTCTCAAAATCAAATCAAATTGTATTTGTCACATGCGAAAAGCTTGCTTACAAGCCCCTCCCAACAATAAAGAGTTTAAAATAGTAACACATGAGAAATAAAATAAAATTCACAAGAAGGGAGCTATATTCAGGAAGTACCAGTACCAGATCAATGTGGAGTTATATACAGGGAGTAGCAGTACCAGATCAGTGTGGAGCCATATACAGGAAGTACCAGTACCAGATTATTGTGGAGCTATATACAGGAAGTACCAGTACCAGATTATTGTGGAGCTATATACAGGAAGTACCAGTACCAGATTATTGTGGAGCTATATACAGGAAGTACCAGTACCAGATTATTGTGGAGTTATATACAGGAAGTACCAGTACCAGATTATTGTGGAGCTATATACAGGAAGTACCAGTACCAGATTATTGTGGAGCTATATACAGGAAGTACCAGTACCAGATTATTGTGGAGTTATATACAGGAAGTACCAGTACCAAATCAAATCAAATCAAATCAAATTTTATTTGTCACATACACATGGTTAGCAGATGTTAATGCGAGTGTAGCGAAATGCTTGTGCTTCTAGTTCCGACAATGCAGTAATAACAAGTAATCTAACTAACAATTCCAAAACTACTGTCTTGTACACAGTGTAAGGGGAAAAATAATATGTACATAAGGATATATGAATGAGTGATGGTACAGAGCAGCATAGGCAAGATACAGTAGATGGTATCGGGTACAGTATGTACAAATGAGATGAGTATGTAAACAAAGTGGCATAGTATAGTATAAAGTGGCTAGTGATACATGTATTACATAAGGATACCGTCGATGATATAGAGTACAGTATATACGTATGCATATGAGATGAATAATGTAGGGTAAGTAACATTTATATAAGGTAGCATTGTTTAAAGTGGCTAGTGATATATTTACATCATTTCCCATCAATTCCCATTATTAAAGTGGCTGGAGTTGAGTCAGTGTCAGTGTGTTGGCAGCAGCCACTCAGTGTTAGTGGTGGCTGTTTAACAGTCTGATGGCCTTGAGATAGAAGCTGTTTTTCAGTCTCTCGGTCCCAGCTTTGATGCACCTGTACTGACCTCGCCTTCTGGATGATAGCGGGGTGAACAGGCAGTGGCTCGGGTGGTTGATGTCCTTGATGATCTTTATGGCCTTCCTGTGACATCGGGTGGTGTAGGTGTCCTGGAGGGCAGGTAGTTTGCCCCCGGTGATGCGTTGTGCAGACCTCACTACCCTCTGGAGAGCCTTACGGTTGAGGGCGGTGCAGTTGCCATACCAGGCGGTGATACAGCCCGCCAGGATGCTCTCGATTGTGCATCTGTAGAAGTTTGTGAGTGCTTTTGGTGACAAGCCGAATTTCTTCAGCCTCCTGAGGTTGAAGAGGCGCTGCTGCGCCTTCTTCACGATGCTGTCTGTGTGAGTGGACCAATTCAGTTTGTCTGTGATGTGTATGCCGAGGAACTTAAAACTTGCTACCCTCTCCACTACTGTTCCATCGATGTGGATAGGGGGGTGTTCCCTCTGCTGTTTCCTGAAGTCCACAATCATCTCCTTAGTTTTGTTGACGTTGAGTGTGAGGTTGTTTTCCTGACACCACACTCCGAGGGCCCTCACCTCCTCCCTGTAGGCCGTCTCATCGTTGTTGGTAATCAAGCCTACCACTGTTGTGTCGTCCGCAAACTTGATGATTGAGTTGGAGGCGTGCGTGGCCACGCAGTCGTGGGTGAACAGGGAGTACAGGAGAGGGCTCAGAACGCAACCTTGTGGGGCCCCAGTGTTGAGGATCAGCGGGGAGGAGATGTTGTTGCCTACCCTCACCACCTGGGGGCGGCCCGTCAGGAAGTCCAGTACCCAGTTGCACAGGGCGGGGTCGAGACCCAGGGTCTCGAGCTTGATGACGAGCTTGGAGGGTACTATGGTGTTGAATGCCGAGCTGTAGTCGATGAACAGCATTCTCACATAGGTATTCCTCTTGTCCAGATGGGTTAGGGCAGTGTGCAGTGTGGTTGAGATTGCATCGTCTGTAGACCTATTTGGGCGGTAAGCAAATTGGAGTGGGTCTAGGGTGTCAGGTAGGGTGGAGGTGATATGGTCCTTGACTAGTCTCTCAAAGCACTTCATGATGACGGATGTGAGTGCTACGGGGCGGTAGTCATTTAGCTCAGTTACCTTAGCTTTCTTGGGAACAGGAACAATGGTGGCCCTCTTGAAGCATGTGGGAACAGCAGACTGGTATAGGGATTGATTGAATATGTCCGTAAACACACCGGCCAGCTGGTCTGCGCATGCTCTGAGGGCGCGGCTGGGGATGCCATCTGGGCCTGCAGCCTTGCGAGGGTTAACACGTTTAAATGTCTTACTCACCTCGGCTGCAGTGAAAAAGAGACCGCATGTTTTCGTTGCAGGCCGTGTCAGTGGCACTGTATTGTCCTCAAAGCGGGCAAAAAAGTTATTTAGTCTGCCTGGGAGCAAGACATCCTGGTCCGTGACTGGGCTGGGTTTCTTCCTGTAGTCCGTGATTGACTGTAGACCCTGCCACATGCCTCTTGTGTCTGAGCCGTTGAATTGAGATTCTACTTTGTCTCTGTACTGGCGCTTAGCTTGTTTGATAGCCTTGCGGAGGGAATAGCTGCACTGTTTGTATTCGGTCATGTTACCAGACACCTTGCCCTGATTAAAAGCAGTGGTTCGCGCTTTCAGTTTCACACGAATGCTGCCATCAATCCACGGTTTCTGGTTAGGGAATGTTTTAATCGTTGCTATGGGAACGACATCTTCAACGCACGTTCTAATGAACTCGCACACCGAATCAGCGTATTCGTCAATGTTGTTATCTGACGCAATACGAAACATCTCCCAGTCCACGTGATGGAAGCAGTCTTGGAGTGTGGAGTCAGCTTGGTCGGACCAGCGTTGGACAGACCTCAGCGTGGGAGCCTCTTGTTTTAGTTTCTGTCTGTAGGCAGGGATCAACAAAATGGAGTCGTGGTCAGCTTTTCCGAAAGGGGGGCGGGGCAGGTTAATGTACCAGATTAATGTGTCCCCCTCTTTCCTCTCTCTCTCTCACGGTGTCCCCCTCTGTCCTCTCTCTCTCTCACGGTGTCCCCCTCTATCCCCTCTCTCTCTCTTGGTGTCCCCCTCTGTCCTCTCTCTCTCTCTCTCTCTCACGGTGTCCCCCTCTATCCCCTCTCTCTCTCTCGGTGTCCCCCTCTGTCCTCTCCCTCTCTCTCTCTCTCTCTCTCTCTCTCGCTCTCGGTGTCCCCCTCTGTCCTCTCTCTCGGTGTCCCCCTCTATCCCCTCTCTCTCTCTCGGTGTCCCCCTCTGTCCTCTCCCTCTCTCTCTCTCTCTCGGTGTCCCCCTCTGTCCTCTCTCTCGGTGTCCCCCTCTATCCCCTCTCTCTCTCTCGGTGTCCCCCTCTGTCCTCTCCCTCTCTCTCTCTCTCTCGGTGTCCCCCTCTGTCCTCTCCCTCTCTCTCTCTCTCTCTCTCTCTCGCTCTCGGTGTCCCCCTCTGTCCTCTCTCTCGGTGTCCCCCTCTATCCCCTCTCTCTCTCTCGGTGTCCCCCTCTGTCCTCTCCCTCTCTCTCTCTCGGTGTCCCCCTCTGTCCTCTCTCTCGGTGTCCCCCTCTATCCCCTCTCTCTCTCTCGGTGTCCCCCTCTGTCCTCTCCCTCTCTCTCTCTCTCACTCTCGGTGTCCCGCTCTGTCCTCTCTCGGTGTCCCCCTCTATCCCCTCTCTCTCTCTCGCTCTCGGTGTCCCCCTCTGTCCTCTCTCTCGGTGTCCCCCTCTGTCCTCTCTCTCGGTGTCCCCCTCTGTCCTCTCTCTCGGTGTCCCCCTCTGTCCTCTCCCTCTCTCTAGTTCTCTCATTCTCTCTAACTCTGTCCCACTTTTGTCTCTCTCTCTCTCTCTCTCTCTCTCTCTCTCTCTCTCTCTCTCTCTCTCTCTCTCTCTCTCTCTCTCTCTCTCTCTCTCTCTCTCTCTCTCTCTCTCTCCCTCCCTCCCCCTTTTCCATCTCCTTCTCTCCCCATGTCCTCTCTCTCTCTATCTGTCTACATTTGTGAGACTGTCCCTGTCCCCAGCGAACCCATTTCAGTTTTAAACTGAAAACATCACCTGTCCTCTCTCTCTCTCTCGTTCTCGGTGTCCCCCTCTGTCCTCTCTCTCGGTGTCCCCCTCTTTCCTCTCTCTCGCTCTCGGTGTCCCCCTCTGTCCTCTCTCTCTCTCACGGTGTCCCCCTCTATCCCCTCTCTCTCTCTTGGTGTCCCCCTCTGTCCTCTCTCTCTCTCTCTCTCTCACGGTGTCCCCCTCTATCCCCTCTCTCTCTCTCGGTGTCCCCCTCTGTCCTCTCCCTCTCTCTCTCTCTCTCTCTCTCTCTCGCTCTCGGTGTCCCCCTCTGTCCTCTCTCTCGGTGTCCCCCTCTATCCCCTCTCTCTCTCTCGGTGTCCCCCTCTGTCCTCTCCCTCTCTCTCTCTCTCTCGGTGTCCCCCTCTGTCCTCTCTCTCGGTGTCCCCCTCTATCCCCTCTCTCTCTCTCGGTGTCCCCCTCTGTCCTCTCCCTCTCTCTCTCTCTCTCGGTGTCCCCCTCTGTCCTCTCCCTCTCTCTCTCTCTCTCTCTCTCTCGCTCTCGGTGTCCCCCTCTGTCCTCTCTCTCGGTGTCCCCCTCTATCCCCTCTCTCTCTCTCGGTGTCCCCCTCTGTCCTCTCCCTCTCTCTCTCTCGGTGTCCCCCTCTGTCCTCTCTCTCGGTGTCCCCCTCTATCCCCTCTCTCTCTCTCGGTGTCCCCCTCTGTCCTCTCCCTCTCTCTCTCTCTCACTCTCGGTGTCCCGCTCTGTCCTCTCTCGGTGTCCCCCTCTATCCCCTCTCTCTCTCTCGCTCTCGGTGTCCCCCTCTGTCCTCTCTCTCGGTGTCCCCCTCTGTCCTCTCTCTCGGTGTCCCCCTCTGTCCTCTCTCTCGGTGTCCCCCTCTGTCCTCTCCCTCTCTCTAGTTCTCTCATTCTCTCTAACTCTGTCCCACTTTTGTCTCTCTCTCTCTCTCTCTCTCTCTCTCTCTCTCTCTCTCTCTCTCTCTCTCTCTCTCTCTCTCTCTCTCTCTCTCTCTCTCTCTCTCTCTCTCTCTCTCTCTCTCTCCCTCCCTCCCCCTTTTCCATCTCCTTCTCTCCCCATGTCCTCTCTCTCTCTATCTGTCTACATTTGTGAGACTGTCCCTGTCCCCAGCGAACCCATTTCAGTTTTAAACTGAAAACATCACCTGTCCTCTCTCTCTCTCTCGTTCTCGGTGTCCCCCTCTGTCCTCTCTCTCGGTGTCCCCCTCTTTCCTCTCTCTCGCTCTCGGTGTCCCCCTTTGTCCTCTCTCTCTCTCTCTCTCTCTCTCTCTCTCTCTCGTTGTCCCCCTCTGTCCTCTCTCTCGTTGTCCCCCTCTGTCCTCTCTCTCGTTGTCCTCTCTCTCGTTGTCCCCCTCTGTCCTCTCTCTCGGTGTCCCCCTTTGTCCTCTCCCTCTCTCTCACCGTGTCCTCCTCTATCCCCTCTCTCTCTCTCTCGGTGTCCCCCTCTGTCCTCTCTCTCTCTCTCTCTCTCTCTCTCTCTCTCTCTCTCTCTCTCTCTCTCTCTCTCTCTCACGGTGTCCCCCTCTATCCCCTCTCTCTCTCTCTCTCGCTCTCGGTGTCCCCCTCTGTCCTCTCCCTCTCTCGCTCTCGGTATCCCCCTCTGTCCTCTCCCTCTCTCTAGTTCTCTCTCTCTCATTCTCTCTCTCTCTGTCCCCCTTTTGCCTCTCTCTCTCTCATTCTCTCTCTCTCTCTGTCCCCCTTTTGCCTCTCCCTCTCTCTCTCTCTCTCTCTCTCTCTGTCCCCCTTTTCCCTCTCCTTCTCCCCCCATGTGCTCTCTCTCTCTATCTGTCTACATTTGTGAGACTGTCCCTGTCCCCAGCGAACCCATTTCAGTTTTAAACTGAAAACATCACCTTATCCCTCAAAATAAAGAGAAACGAAGAGGAGCACAGATGGATCCATAGCCCGTCGGACGATTTGAAAGCACTTTTGGTTTCAATCGACATTTTGTGAATGGCAATTTGCAGGGAGAAAGCAATAAAAGTGACATTTGTCAGGGAGCCCAGGAGCTGGTAACCATTTCGGTGACTGATAGCGGTGTGAGACATAGGCAGGGATCCAGGCTGTTTGAGAGTAATGACACAGGGAGGGATCTGGTCTATCTGAGAATAATGACACAAGGAGGGATCCAGGCTATCTGAGAATAATGACAGAGGGAGGGATCCAGGCTATCTGAGAATAATGACAGAGGGAGGGATCCAGGCTATCTGAGAATAATGACAGAGGGAGGGATCCAGGCTATCTGAGAATAATGACAGAGGGAGGGATCCAGGTTATCTGAGAATAATGACAGAGGGAGGGATCCAGGCTATCTGAGAATAGTTCCTTTTATTCCCAGCTCGATGTGTTGAGGCAGTGTCAAATGAAACACAATGCCTTGCCCCCTACCCTGTCATCTCTCTCTCCACCATATACTCTCTGTAATCAATGTTTTGAATGAGATCCAGCTATAGTGAAGTGTGACAGCTTTGTAGCCGCAGAGTAACGTCATACCAGGCTATTTTCTCTGAACCATCCCAACAATGGAAACCGTCATTGAGGCAGTGTCTGATGCGAAGGTTTGAAACTAGACCCTTATTGTACACTCATAACCCCATCATGGCGTTATATGGCAGGTATAGCCTGCCTCCCAAAGGGGCACCCTATTGACTACATAGTGTACTGCTTTTGACCAGAGCCCTATAGTAGTGCACCACAGTATGAGTCACAATACCCAGAAAACCTAGGGAGATTGTTATAGTAATCAAAACACTTAATTTATTAAACGTTTCTAAAATCCCCTATGGGGACTGGAACCATTTCCCTGTTTGACACCTCCACTGTGGGGCTCTATAAAGTAGTGCACTATATAGGGCATAGGGCATATAGGGCACCCTATTGTGACATTATGAGGGAATCTCAGAACTCAACTGTAACGTTCCTGGTGTATGAAGTACCTAGTGCATTCCATCTGGTATCTCTTATCTCCTCTATGTACATTCCAGTCTGCTGCTTATGTCCTTCCAGGAACAATGCATTTAAATGTTTTATCTTTACAAATCAAATACTTGGAGTCAAAGTATTGATACAATATCATCAAAGATAATATTGTGTGACAGACGGCAGGGAGAGGTGAGGGGAGTGGTTATTGAAGGGAGATATCTTGCAGCCCGCTGGCTCCACCCCCGAGCCTTATATGGACTTCCTGCCACAATGAGGCGAGCCTGTGGATCATTAAGCCAGCGAGCACTGGGGGACAAAGGAGGAAGAGGGAGAGAACGGACAGGAAAGCGCGTGCTTTGAAGTAAGAGAAGTAACTGTCAGAGTTAATATACACCCCCAGAGTTAATATACACCCCCAGAGTTAATATACACCCCCAGAGTTAATGTACACCCCCTACAACAGGACATATGCCCAGGCCGTGAGCAGAGCATCAGGCCCAACCCCCACTGTTACACCCACCCAAGCCCAATCTTATGACCTACGAGGTATGTATCAGATGCTCAATATGCTCTGCTCACAGCTACTGTGATGATCCGGGCCTAAACCACACAAAAACAACACTAGACACTATAAAACACAAAGCTTTTACTATAAAATCCTGGAATATACAAGGTCTGAGGTCATCTGCCTTTGGCCTAAAGAGCAGGAACCCAGACTTCATCAAATAAATTAGAAATACAGACATTGTCATCCTACAAGAAACATGGTATAAAGGAGATGAACCCACTGGTTGCCCTCTAGGTTACAGAGAGCAGGTAGTCCCATCCACCAAACTACCAGGTGTGAAACAGGAAAGAGACTCAGGTGGTATGCTAATTTGGCATGGAGCAGACCTAACCCACTCTAGTATATTAGTCAAAACAAGAACATTTTACATCTAGCTAGAAATTAATACGGAAATGATCTCAGATAAAAAAATGTCCTTGTGTGCTACCTATATCCCCCCAATAGAATCCCCATACTTTAATGAAGACCGATTCTCCATCCTAGAGAGTGAGATCAACCATTTCCAGGCCCAGAGACATGTACTAGTCTGTTGCGACCTAAATGCCAGAACTGGACAAGAACCTGACAGCCTCAGCACACAGGAGGACAAACACCTACGTAAAGGTAACATCATTCCCTCCCCCATATGACCCCCTAGACACAACATTGAAAACATAACCAACAAAAACGGTCACAACTCCTGCAGTTCTGTCGGACGCTGGGTATGTTCGTAGTCATTGGTAGGCTTCGAGGGGACTCCTATGGTACGTACACCTATAGCTCATCTCTTGGCAGTAGTACCGTAGACTACCTTATCACTGACCTCAACACATAGTCTCTTACAGCGTTTACAGTCAGTCCACTGACACCCCTATCAGACCACAGCAAAATTGAAAAGAGCTATGCTCAATCAGGAGGCATCAAAGCCAAAGGAATTGAATAATATTAAGAAATGCTAGATAGATGTAGGAAAGCAGTGTGGAAATCTGCCCCAAAACTATTAGGGAACAACAAATTCAATCCCTTCTTGACAATTTCCTGGACAAAATGTTTCAATGTAATTGTGAAGGTGTAAACTTGGCAGTTTAAAACCTAAACCGTATATTTGACCTCTCGGCTTCCCTAGCAAATCTAAACATTTCAGGCAGACAACCTAAGAAAAATGTAAAATAGTTTGATGAAGAATGGAAAAACCTAAGAAAAATAAATTGAGAAACCTGTCCAACCAAAAACATAGAGACCCATAAAACCTGTGTCTACGCCTTCACTATGGTGAATCATTGAAACAATACAGAAATACACTACGGAAAAAGAAGGAACAGCACATCAGAAATCAGCTCAATGCAATTGAATAATCCATAGCATCTAACCACTTCTGGGAAATGTAAAAAAAATCTAAACAAACAACAACACAAAGAGTTATCTATCCAAAACGGAGATGGATGGATAAACCACATCTCCAATCCCCTTTGGCTCTAGAACAAACAGCAAAAACATATACAGTGGGGCAAAAAAGTATTTAGTCAGCCACCAATAAGTTCTCCCACTTAAAAAGATGAGAGAGGCCTGTAATTTTCACCATAGGTACACTTCAACTATGACAGACAAAATGAGAAAGAAAAATCCAGAAAATCACATTGTAGTATTTTTTTATGAATTTATTTGCAAGTTATGGTGGAAAATAAGTATTTGGTCACCTACAAACAAGCAAGATTTCTGGCTCTCACAGACCTGTAACTTCTTCTTTAAGAGGCTCCTCTATCCTTCACTCGTTACCTGTATTAATGGCACCTCTTTGAACTTGTTATCAGTATAAAAGACACCTGTCCACAACCTCAAACAGTCACACTCCAAACTCCACTATGGCCAAGACCAAAGAGCTGTCAAATGACACCAGAAACAAAATTGTAGTCCTGCAACAGGCTGGGAAGACTGAATCTGCAATAGGTAAGCAGCTTGGTTTGAAGAAATCAACTGTGGGAGCAATTATAAGGAAATGGAAGTCATACAAGAACACTGATAATCTCCCTCAATCTGGGGCTCCACGCAAGATCTCACCCCGTGGGGTCAAAATGATCACAAGAACGGTGAGCAAAAATCCCAGAACCACACGGGGGGACCTAGTGAATGACCTGAAGAGAGCTGGGACCAAAGTAACAAAGCCTACCATCAGCAAGGGCATTGCAGATAAAACGTGACTGGGTCTTTCAGCATGACAATGATCCCAAACACAACGAAGGAGTGGCTTTGTAAGAAGCATTTCAAGGTCCTGGAGTGGCCTAGCCAGTCTCCAGATCTCAACCCCATAGAAAATCTTTGGAGGGAGTTGAAAGTCCGTGTTTCCTGGCAACAGCCCCAAAACATCACTGCTCTAGAGGAGACCTGCATGGAGGAATGGGCCAAAATACCAGCAACAGTGTGTGAAGACTTACAGAAAACATTTGACCTCTGTCATTGCCAACAAAGGGTATATAACAAAGTATAACAAAGGAATAAGCTAGCCATGCAATAATCTGAGACGGCGCTCAGAAAAATGTGTCACAATAGCCACCATGTTGACGTCAACATAAACAAGAAATTACATGATAAATATTCCCTTACCTTTGGTGATCTACATCAGAAAGCACTCCAGGAATCCCAGGTCCCCAATAAATGTTTGTTTTGTTTGATAATGTCCGTTATTTATGCCCATATTACCTTCTTTTATTAGAGCTTTTGGTATACATATCCAAACGCTCATTCTGGTCAGCGTTACATCGGACAAAAACTTCAAAAAGTTATATTACAGGTCGAAGAAACATTTCAAACTAAGTACTTAATCAATCATTAGGATATTTTTAAGATATAGCTTTAATAAAGTTCCAACCCGAGTATTCCTTCTTGAGCAACGGAACGCAAGTGGATACCATGAGGAATGCTTGTGATCAGAAAATGGCTGACTGCCAGACATCTGATAGATTCTGCTATCATTCACTCCCGCAACACCACAGAAGTCTCATTAAAATTTCTATTGATGGTTGACATCTAGTGGAACCCCTAGGCAGTGCACTATCATTAATATCTCAATGGGATTTCATTGGGGACTCTGGTGAATGAATACATACAAAGCTCCGATTTCTCACTTCCTGTTTTGATTTCTCCTCAGGATTTTGGCTGCAATATGAGTTCTGTTATACTCAGACATCATTCAAACAGTTTTAGAGACTTTAGAGTGTGTTCTATACAATACTAATAATAAATGCATATATTAGCAACTGAGACTGAGGAGCAGGTCGTTTACTTTGGGCAACTTATTCATCCAAGCTACTCAATACTGCCCCCCAGCCATAAGAAGTTAAAGGAAGCGATTCCCAATCCTTCCATAACAAAGCCATCACCTACAGTGAAGTGAACCTGGAGATGAGTCCCCTAAGCAAGCTGGTCATGGGTCTCTGTTCACAAACACAAACAGACCTCTCAGAGCCCCAGGACAACAACACAATTAGACCAACCAAATCATGAGAAAACAAAAAGATAATGACTTGACACATTGGAACGAATTAACAAAACAACAGAGCCAACTAGAATGAATACTTGACCACTGTCACTGAACCAAATTTAATAAAAGCTTTGACTATGAATAAACTCAGTGAGCATAACCTTGCTATTGAGAAAGGCCACCGAATGCAGACCTGGATCTCAAGAGAAGACAGACTATGTGCACACTGACCACATCTGGGGAGTTGGGGAGGCAGGGTAGCCTAGTGGTTAGAGGCAGGGTAGCCTAGTGGTAGCCTAGTGGTTAGAGGCAGGGTAGCCTAGTGGTTAGAGGCAGGGTAGCCTAGTGGTTAGAGCGTTGGACTAGTAACCAGCAGGTAGACTAGTGGTTAGAGGCAGGTAGCCTAGTGGTTAGAGCGTTGGACTAGTAACCAGCAGGTAGCCTAGTGGTTAGAGCGTTGGACTAGTAACCAGCAGGTAGACTAGTGGTTAGAGGCAGGTAGACTAGTGGTTAGAGGCAGGATAGCCTAGTGGTTAGAGGCAGGATAGCCTAGTGGTTAGAGCGTTGGACTAGTAACTGAAAGGTTGCAAGATTGAATCCCCGAGCTGACAAGGTAAACATCTGTCGTTCTGCCCCTGAACAAGGCAGCTAACCCACTGTTCCTAGGCTGTCATTGAAAATAAGATTTGGTTTTTAACTGACTTGCCTAGTTAAATCCAGGTTAAATAAAATCTACTGGGTGAAATACCACAGTGTGACATCACAGCAGGATTTGTGACCTGTTGCAAGAAAAGGGCAACCAGTGAAGAACACACACCATTGTAAATACAACCCATATTTATGCTTATTTATTTTCCCTCGTGTTCTTTAACCATTTGTACATTGTTTATTTGTATTCCCTTTTAAACTTTAACTTTTAATTTGTATTGTGAGTGTGAGAGTGTGAGAGTGTGAGAGTGTGAGAGTGTGTGAGTGTGTGAGTGTGTGAGTGTGTGAGAGAGAGAGAGAGAGAGAGAGAGAGAGAGAGAGAGAGAGAGAGAGAGAGAGAGAGAGAGAGAGAGAGAGAGAGAGAGAGAGAGAGAGAGAGAGAGAGAGAGAGAGAGAGAGAGAGAGAGAGAGAGAGAGAGAGAGAGAGAGAGAGAGAGAGAGAGAGAGAGAGAGAGAGAGAGAGAGAGAGAGAGAGAGAGAGAGAGAGAGAGAGAGAGAGAGAGAGAGAGAGAGAGAGAGAGAGAGAGAGAGAGAGAGAGAGAGAGAGAGAGAGAGAGAGAGAGAGAGAGAGAGAGTATTTACTAGCTATGACCTCTGGAATTACTCCTTACCACGCTGGACTATTAGTTCCACAGCCAGTATATTCTACTCAATATTCCACTACCTAAGAGGAAAACATATTGCCATAGCCCTCACATGAAGCCCTGTTAAACCAAACTGGTATCAGAGAGAGATCACCTATAACAGCTTGATGTCTGGGCTCTGTGATGCCTGGGCTCTGTGATGCCTGGGCTCTGTGATGCCTGGGTTCTTTGGTGTGGTTTATAACAGCCATAATAATGACATGAATTACACCCAGCAGACACTTTACACACATGCCTCCTCCATGTTTAATTACACACACACACACACACACACACACACACCATCACCCTCCCTTTAAGCCGTCTTCTTCATGAGACTTAAAAGATGCACGGTCAGGAGGGATAAATCAGGGTTGTCACGGTGACAAGAAAGGACACAGCAGTAAAACCCATAAAACTACCAAGAACCTCTCTCTCTTTCTCTCTTTCTCTCTTTCTCTCTTTCTCTCTTTCTCTCTTTCTCTCTTTCTCTCTTTCTCTCTTTCTCTCTCTCTCTTTCTCTATTTCTCTCTCTCTCGTATATTTTAGTCATTTAGCATACGCTCTTAGCCGGAGCGACTACCATTAGTGGGTGCATATATTTTACCACAGTCATCACAGCAGCCAGATGTATGGCCTGTTGACACACGAAAATAAAAACCAGTGAAGAAAAAACAACATTGTAAATAAACTCAGCAAAAAAATATTTGTATGAACATAAGATTCAACAACTGAGACATAAACTAAACAAGTTCCACAGAAATAGGACTAACAGAAATGGAATAATGTGTCCCAGAACAATTGGGGGGGGGGGGGGGGGGGGGTGTCAAAATCAAAAGTAACAGTCAGTATCTGGTGTGGCCACCAGCTGCATTAAGTACTGCAGTGCATCTCCTCATGGACTGCATCAGATTAGCCCGATCTTGCTGTGAGATGTTACCCCACTCTTCCACCAAGGCACCTGTAAGTTCGCGGACATTGACGCGACCATGACGGATCCTCCACCTCCAAATCAATCCCGCCCCTAAGTTTTCATAACTGTGACCTTAATTGTCTACCTTCTGTAAGCTGTTAGTGTCTTAACGACCGTTCCACAGGTGCATGTTCATTAATTGTTTATGGTTCATTGAACAAGCATGGAAAACAGTGTTTAAACCCTTTACAGTGAAGATCTGTGAAGTTTTTATGAATTATCTTTGAATGACAGGGTCCTGAAAAAGGGCCGTTTCTTTTTTTGTGTATTGTGTGTATTGTGTGTATTGTGTGTATTGTGTGTATTGTGTGTATTGATTGTCCTTTTTGTACTTTAACTATTTGCACATAATAAAGACATTACAAATTATTATTCTTTTGGAACTTTTGTGATGGTAATGTACATTTTTTTTGTTGATATCACTTTTGTTTATTATCTAGTTCACTTGATTTGGCAATGTTAACATATGTTTCCCAAGCCAATAAAGCCCTTTGATTGAAATTGAGCGAGTGAGAGAGAGAGAGACAAGACACTCATGCCGTTCTGTAACACGATATTCAATCTCAATAAGATGACAGAAGTCGGATTTCTTCTTAGTCTTCCAGCTCACTTTAGCCTGGATGCTGGATACTGTCTGTATCCTACCTCGTCTCCTTTTAAAAGGCAGCTCTCGGCCGTTTCAATCCAGGGTGTTTCTGGTGTCATTTCAGGACTCTGGACAGAGCTCAGAAGGCCACCCGATCTCTCTGTTACCAGGGGATTGTCGTAGAGGGAATAGTTATTACATTTACAATCTGTCAGACCACAGTATTTCTGCCCTCAATCCTGAACCACAGTATTTTAGCTCTTTGATCATTTTCCAATAAGGTGTGATGCGGTTGTAGACAGTTACAGAGCAGTACAGTGGTGGCCTACTGAAGTGTACTGTTTGGCACAGGAGACAACGGGAAGATTGTATGTGTGTTATTTGTCTGTTTAACCTGTGTCAGCTGTGAGATGAGAAATGGAGGAGACTAGAGGTAAAAGAGGGGATAGTAGAGAGGGAAATGGAGAGGAGAGAGAAGGGAAAGGAGAGAGGGAAATGGAGAGGAGAGAGAAGGGAAAGGAGAGAGGGAAATGAAGGAGATGAGAGAGAGAAGGGAAAGGAGAGAGGGAAATGGAGAGGAGAGAGAGAAGGGAAAGGAGAGGGAAATGGAGAGGAGAGAGAAGGGAAAGGAGAGAGGGAAATGGAGAGGAGAGAGGGAAATGGAGAGGAGAGAGAGAAGGGAAAGGAGAGTGGGAAATGGAGAGGAGAGAGAGAAGGGAAAGGAGAGAGGGAAATGGAGGAGAGGAGAGAGAGAGAAGGGAAAGGAGAGTGGGAAATGGAGGAGAGGAGAGAGAATGGAAAGGAGAGAGGGAAATGAAGGAGATGAGAGAGAGAAGGGAAAGGAGAGAGAGAAGGGAAAGGAGAGGGAAATGGAGAGGAGAGAGAAGGGAAAGGAGAGAGGGAAATGAAGGAGATGAGAGAGAGAAGGGAAAGGAGAGAGGGAAATGGAGAGGAGAGAGAGAAGGGAAAGGAGAGGGAAATGGAGAGGAGAGAGAGAAGGGAAAGGAGAGAGGGAAATGGAGAGGAGAGAGGGAAATGGAGAGGAGAGAGAGAAGGGAAAGGAGAGTGGGAAATGGAGAGGAGAGAGAGAAGGGAAAGGAGAGAGGGAAATGGAGGAGAGGAGAGAGAGAGAAGGGAAAGGAGAGTGGGAAATGGAGGAGAGGAGAGAGAATGGAAAGGAGAGAGGAAAATGGAGAGGAGAGAGAGAGAAGGGAAAGGAGAGAGGGAAATGGAGGAGAGGAGAGAAAGAAGGGAAATTAGTGTGAGGAAAGGAGAGTGGGGCACGGGAGAGAGAGAAACAGAGGAGAGTGGGAATCGGGGAAACCTCCGACACCCCACATTGAACCCCTAATAAGATGGGGGGGGGGGATAGACAGAGGAGTCTGTCACACAGGCAGGAAGCAA